>NC_041393.1:765156050-765159312 GCF_002162155.2 Triticum dicoccoides | reverse complement strand
TGCCTCCGACGCCGTCCCGCACCGCCCCGACGCCGTCGCCGCCCCGCGCCCCCTGCCTCCTCGCCGCCCGTCGCCGCGCCCCGAACCGTCGCCGCCCCCTTGCGCGGTACGAGCTCATATGAATTTTCCTAATTTAGATGTGTAGTTAATTTAGATGTGTAGTCTAGATGTGTAGTTAGTTGAGTTGTTGTAATTTGTTCATAAATGAATATGCAGAAGTTAGAATTTTTTATGTTCATAGATTTTTTTGTGAGATTATTGTTGAATAATGAAATGTTTGTGTGTTCATATATATGCAAAGAATATGTCAATTTTATCATAGAATTTTTATGATTTTTTTCTGTTGTAATTTTGTTCATATAATTTTTATTTTGTTCATAGATTTTTTATGATTTTTTCTGTTGTACTTTTTTCATAGAATAAGAAGAGAAAGTGTTTAATAGAATTAGTTAGAAAAATAATAGAACTAGTTAAACTAGTTTATTTTTAGTAAGTACTACTTTATTCTATTTATAGTAAGTGCTTAGTAGTTGAACTAGTTGATTTAATAAAACTAGTTTATTTTACTATAGAAGTAGTTTATTTTTAGCAAGAAAATTAATAGAACCAGTTTATTTTTTTAGTTAAAGCAATTATTCCTGCATCGACGTCGATGATGCCAATCCCGCATCCTCGTCGTCGACTTGGCGGAGGAGGCCGGCTTGATCAGAGTGGCCATGTCCGGGACTGGGCTCCGCCGGTCTGGTTTTGGGAGGTGCTACCTTCTGGGGGGCGTAGGTTGTTGAGGAGCCAGCCCGTCGTTGACCCGATCCTTGTTTGGTGGCGGTCGCGTGGGCTAGTGACGGTGCCGAGGCTTCCGTACACTGCGGAGGTGGTACGTCAACGTGTCAGCGAGGAGGACGAGCACGTCCGTCGCTACATGGTTGCATTGGAGGGCAGGTTCGACAATACCTGGCAGGTTCTTCAGGGATCTCACTGGAGCTATGATCCTATGATGCTTCCTTCTCTTTGGGTGTCCACCGCCCGCGCCGATATCCATCGGGTGTTACGGTTCTAGCTGTACTATATGTATTCGAGGTGTATTAGTGATAATATTCGACGATGTACGGACGCATGGAGATGATGTAGTTTTTCTTATAATTGAATGCATCCTAATTTGAATGCTACTTTATTTTGTGATTTGATTTTGCTTATTGAATGATCAAATTGGAAAACTACTCCTACTTTGAATGCTCAAATTGGAGAGCACTATGCAAGGCGTATGCATATGATTAGTTGATAGCTTATAGGGTTTTTGTTTTCGCAGAAATCTATGAGCTCCCCTCCATCATCCCCGCCGTCGTCCCCATCACCGACCCCCTCGGACCTCGAGGTGAGACCAGCCACGAACCAGTTTTAGAAAGATAACGAAACGATATTTCGGGTTGACTTTAAGTCTGTTGAGTCTCCATCATATATGAGAGGACGAAGAATCCCGACTGTTGACGTGGGGGTAGCTTCTCCTTCGTTCCCGTGTGCTAGACAAGTTGGTGTAATGCACTTGGGAACGAGGAGGAGCTACCATCACCGGCGGTCGCAAATGTCAGAGAGGAATCAGTGAGGGAGAGTTCCACCATATATAGATGAGAGGACAAAGAATCCCGACTGTTATCGTGGGGCTCGCTTCTCCTTCATTCCCGTGTGCTAGACATTTTGGTGTAATGCACTCGGGGATGAAAGGAGGAGCGACCATCACCAACGGTCGAATGTATACACCACGTGAGCTGAGAGTTTTCAAGAAAAGACTCGACAGACCGAAAGTCAACCCGTGATGAATAATAATGATCTAACTTAGGTTTTTCAGTACATATATTTAATTGTAGATGTTTAATATTTGAATTATGAACATAGGAAATGTCGTACTCGGACGACGAAAGTCTCCCGGGGGAGTGCGACTGGTGCCACGACGACCGAGGTCTATGCGACAGGCCTCACCTGGACGAAGATCGGCGCTTCAGCATTAAGCTGGAGCAGACCTTCGATGTTGAAACGGTACGCAACGACGACAAGTGTTATTTTTTTTCGTAATTAAGCACGACTTCAAATATTTCAACGTGTACTTTTCATCTTTTACAATTCGAATAGCTTATCCCATGTCATGGAAGACGCTATGTCTTGGAGAGGATGGGTTTTGAAGATCATGAAAGTTTCGAAACAAAGAAAATTCATCTAAGGACCCATCATGGTGTGGATTTTGAAGTAAAGTTGTACAATTCTGAGAGCGTAACCCATTTTGGTTGCAAAAAATGGCAAGCACTTTGCAAGATGTATTGTTTTGATGAGGGTATGCTTGTCACCATGGATCTTGGTGTTCCTGAAATCGAGCAAGACAATATGGACATTTGGGTCCTTGTTGATACGCCTCCAATTCTACCGCTATGTGAGTTTCTCAAACATAGTTATTAGCTAATTTATATTGTTTATTTCAAAATAGTTGACCGCTTATTTCCATTGACAGCTTATTTTGATTGTTCAAATAATGTGCGGAACATGGTAGACAAAACCACTACACTGATGGCTCCGAATTAACTTATCAGGAGAAAAATCATCTGGTCGGATTTTGTACTGATATTGAGAATTACAATATCTACAATCAAACTCCTCAACATTATGGTCAATACGTGCCACTAGTGCACGTGTTGAACTACGGTAACTATCCTGGAGATACCCTGGTAAGGTTTTTTACTATTACGACATCCGTGCATCTTTTGCATACTTCTAAAACTAGTACATCATTGCTAACTATGAAGTTATTACTATATTTTTCAACAGAGAATCCCAGAGGATTGTGTGCCTCATTTGATGTATCAGAATGGCAGCCTTCGTGTTTTGAACATATATCCAGGTCATCCTACGAATCTCAACTGTCCATACCGGATTTCTCAAAGAAGTGGAGACATGCTAATCAAAAAATAGAAAAAATGTATGGACAGTCGTAAGGAGGTTTTTGGAAGCAAAAGGAAGCGAAGCGCAAGAATTGGAGACAGGATGATCTCCATTCTCCATAATGGAGAGTCAGGGTCTATATTGTTTTATGCTATTTTACCTTAAAGAGGGTATTTAGGTCCTACCTAATACTGATGATCATGTGCTAAGAACAATGAAGTAGGGTTGGTTCAATGACTATGAGGATGATGATCGTATGATTTGTTATTAATAACGAATAGAAGTTGTATGATGATGATTAGTAAGACTAGTTATTATATATGATGATGCATGATGC
>NC_041393.1:765140923-765155662 GCF_002162155.2 Triticum dicoccoides | reverse complement strand
TATCGTGGGTGAAATGAACATGGATTGGATTGAAGTGAAGGCAACATGCATGTGCTGCATGTCGAAAGTAGTACAATCCAAACTTGATCAAAGTTAGGATTAGTATTACTTTCGACATACACCACATGTTGCCTTCACTTCAATCTAAGCCATGTTTAGGCATAGCAGTAGCGTTGGTAAACCTAGCACGGAGATATAAGAGAGGACACTTCTCTCTATTAGCTAGCTAATAACAACCTAAATTAACTCCCAAAACCCCTAAACCAGCCCCTTTAAAAAAATAACCTCAGCTCCAGCCAGCTGCTGATGCGTGGATGCATTTTTGTCCCGGTTAGTGTCACCAACCGGGACCAAAAGCCCCCCTGCCTGGGCTGGCCGCAGCGGCCACGTGGAGGCCCATCTGTCCCGGTTCGTGTAAGAACCGGGACTAAAGGCCAAGGGCATTAGTAACGACCTTTTAGTCCCGGTTCCAAAACCGGGACAAAATGCCCTTACGAACCGGGACAAATGGCCTTTTTTCTACTAATAATGGACAATCCATTATTTAAGATCCAGTTTCGTTTCCCTCTTGCGTGTAGGGGTGGGAACTTTAAACGCGAAAACCAAAACCGAACCGTTTTAACCGAAGTATAGGCTAAATCGGTTTTTGGTTATTCGGTTTGGTTTAAAAATAGACATTATTTGGTGTTTAGTTTTAGGTTGGTTTTCAGTTTAGAAAAAAAGTATACACCGAATTAACCGAGTTGTGAGTCTGACACCCTCGTCTCTCTCCGGCGCAAGCAAAAAACAAGCTAGCCTATTAGTTCAAGTCGCTAGCTATCTGCGGTACTATCTAGTGTGTTGATTTGGTAATAGTGCATCGATTATAATATCTCGGTTGAATGCAAATACTAATTGGCAACTATATATTTTTTGAGATGATTGATGGCTATGTCTGTAAAAAAGTATTGCTCGTAAAAAAGTATACCAAATCGCAACATGATACATTGCTTCGACAGATGATGATGCGCACATATTTCAGTTTTCCTGTTAACCGAACAAGTCGTTCCCATATATTTTGGTTAATAAGGTTCGGTGCCAATTTTTATCGTGATTATTTCAGTTGTTATTGTACATAAACTAAAATTCAACAAACCTGATAAACCGAACAAAATTAACCATATAAACCAAACGCCCACCCCTACTTGTGTGTGTCGATGGATATCGAATTGTCTTGTGGGGCGGTTCCACCGGTTGGTCTTGTTCAAAAACTTGCTCTACCGTGTTTTTGGATAAATGGCAAGTTTGTTGCCGGATTCTTGGAATCTATGTGAGTTGCCATTGCTCGGTACAAGTCGCGCGATATTGGGTTGATGTGTTTAATGCATCCTGGTGGTTTGTGGCCCCGTTGCTATCATCGAGTTTTGCACCTTGTGGTTTTCTATGCTAGTGAGCATGGACCAATGGAAATCTGAAGACACCCAAGCAAGGTAGGACACGACATACTAGAACAAGTACAATCCAACTTAAAAGGAAGGAAATACGAATGCCACGCCCTGCCCGGATCAACCCCTCCTGCACGCCACAACACTGCCTATCGCTATTACATGTTTTTACCCAATGTGCTAAGAGCATCTCCAGCCGCGCCCCCAACAGGCCCCCAAGGGCCATTTTTTGGCACCGGCGCCCGAAAACCGGCCCAGTCGCGCTCCAGCAATGAGATAAATACATTGGAAGTCATTGAAGTTGAGACCGAAGCACAGTACGGTCATTAGACTTTGAAATACGCTCAATACGATTATTGAATACGAGTTGTAGTGATTATACGGTCACCGCATCACCGTAAAGCTTCGTATTTTGTTCAGTTGACTAGTCAAAGAGGCTATGTGACAGATAGGGCAGCTCCTGAGTTGTCTCCCTGCTCTATAGGTCCCACCTGTCATTGAGTATATAAGAGAAAAATTAAGAAATATGAATTAATGCGATGGTGGGATAAGCCTCGTGCGCTAACAACCTGGGCCGTCTCCTTTTTGTGATAATAAGTAGAGGCTTAATCTCCTTTTCCTATGTGTGTTTTTCTTTTCATTTGTGCTGTGCGTGCGAACGTGTTCGTGTGTTTTATATGTGATATTTCCTTCTATTTCTACTGTGAGTGCGTATGTTGTGTGTCTATGTGCTTGCATGCGGCCTGGACGTGATGTTCTGTGGAGGCGAGAGCCATCGCAGTTGATGTGGGCCACCCCTTGTCAGCGTTAGGCCTTCTCCCGCGCAATGCTCAACAAGCTGAACAACACCGTCGTCTCAACCGACGATGTGACGCGCCTTGCCGTGAACAACCCCTTCATCGCTCACGACATGCTCATGTTTTTCTTGTGCTCACTGTCTGTTGTGGCCGACGTGCTCCTGCATGACATGCTGAGCGTCAATTCACTCCTGCATGGAGTCCTGCTCGCACATGAGCCACTCTTGATCACCTGCCAGATCAGCCCCTCGGATAACCTCATCGCCTTGCCACCATGGCCCTAGCTCCTGCCCTGCACCTTGTGCCTCCTGCCATCGTCCGTCTCGTCCATATCCTCACCCTCTCAGTCTGAGAAGATATCGCCCATTGTTGCCAGGCATGCATCCGCCTTCATAGACAACGTGTGCGGTAGGAGTACATACTCCGTACGTGCTCGTGTTCTTTCCATCGGTACTAGCTCTAAGGCCGAGGCCGTAGTCGCCTTCGTCTCCGGCCGGTCGTCGAGCAATGATGACAAATAGGTGTTGCAAGAGATGGGGTATGGCGCCCGTTGTGGGCAAGTTTTGCCGTAGCACGACGAAACAACGTCGCCGCAGATGATGCACGCCACAGTGCAGCCGAGCGTGTGGACATGCATGTGTTGTGTACGTGCATTCTGCGGCCGAGTGTGTGTGCATGCCTCAGTGCATTGTTGTGGCCTGTGCGTGTGTGTATGAGTTGTGAGGGTGCATGTTGTGCATGCGTGACAGTTCATATAAAACGTAAAAGATCTTCTAGTTAGCATTAAGATGCACCGGCTCCAGTAGCTTGCCTGCGTAGTCTCCAGCCGAGAGGCCCCGGGCTCGAATTCCTCCTCTTCGCGCACCAAGCCTTTTTTTTATTTCATCCACTGACAGGTGGGACTCTAAGACAGAGAGAGAACGTGGCGACGTCATGCTGCTCTAGGTGCCACCTAGATTATTTGACCAGTCAACCAAGACCATGCAGATAGAATACCGAGCTATACGGTGGGTCAGTGACCGTATAATTACCATAACTCATATTTAATGACCGTATTGAGCGTATTTTGAAGTTCAATGATCGTAGTGTGCTTCGGCCTCAACTTCAGTGACCACGAGTGTATTTATCTCTCCAGCAATCCGTTTTTCGCCGGTTAGGCCCCAAATTGGCGCCGGCGTTATGGGGGGCGCCCGGGGCAATCATTTTTGGCGGGAACGAATAGCGGGCCCGCCGAGTTAGAGACCCCCCCGCCTCATCGTCCTCACAATGCCTCGGTTCTCGCAGGGAATCAATGCCAAGGCTTCCGCCGGTCAGCCTTCCATTGATTCTCGCGGGCGGCGCGGTGAGGCGACGCGCCCCCTCCCACCACGCGTACACACCACGCCGCCCCCCGGCCGCTATATAAAGCAGCACCTCCCTCGCCGGTGGACGCACCCTCCCGCAGCCCCCCTCCCTGTGCACAGCCGCCACCGACGAACTCTTTCCTCTCTCTCCCTGTTCACAACCGCCGCAGATGATGGGCGAGAGGTTCCCCGGCGATGGGGTGGCGGACAATGGCTTCGGCCGCCGCTAGCTGCATGAGTGGGAAGCCCACCTCCTGCATGAAGCCAACATCCTGGCGCCACCCAACATGCGCGCGCTCGGGCGGTGGAGGCTTAGAGCGAGCCCCCCCCCCCCCGCGCTGCCCGACGTGATGCGCCCCGACCCGACTACTTCAACGCCAATGTCGAGCGCGCGGGGGCGTCGCTGACGGAGGAGCAGCGGGCCATCCCCAAGTACGCCGCTGGCAACCACGAGGCGTGGGCGGCGCACTTCGAACGCCAGCAGGCGGAGCGGCTGGCCTCCACCAACAATGCACCAGTGGTGCAGGGGACCAAGAACAGCGACGGCCGCAGCCTGTGGTGGGGGCCCCCGCCCGCACGCTCCACGCCGCCCTCGAGCACCTCAAGGGCGGCAACGAGCCATTGTTGACGTACCCTGCCGCCCCGGTCCCCCGACGGAGCGGCGGCCAATGGATGCCGAGGAGGACCGGCTCCTCTTCCTCCTCCTCCCACTCCTTCGGTCACCAGCGCTCTTCAGCGACAAGGCTGAGCCCGCGGAGACGCCGCTCGGCCGACGCACCCGCAGCGCCGGCATCGTCATCAACGAGGGCGGGCGCGCCTCTTCCTCAGCCCCTCCCCGCCTCGTCAAGCCGAAGACGGAGCCGGGGCTCGCCGCCATGAAGACGGAGCAAGGGCTCGCCGCCGTGAAAACGGAGTCGGGGTTCGACGATGCGGCGGCCATGAAGTGGGCGTGGGAGGACTGGGCGCGGCTGGAGTTGGAGCGCCAGCGCCGCGCCCTAGAGGAGATCGCCGCTCGGCGTCGAGGCCGCGACGAGGGAGGCGTCGTCGTTCTCGATGACAGCGACGACGACGCGCCTCCGCCGCCGGTCTGCCAGGGCGACCCCAGGCAGGGGTCCAGCAGGGCCGGCCGCGTGAAGGAGGAGAAGGACGACGACGACAACGACAACGCCGCGTTCAGCGAGTTCGTCGGCCTGTAGTCGCGGCCTTTGTTTTTTGTTTTTTTAGTAAACTAGCAGAGTGGCCCTCGCAAATGCGAGGGCATCTTCTTTATATCTTCACGTTATATCACTGATAGCTATGATAAAATATCATGCAATAATTGTCTTTAATTTGTAGTTAATTTTATCTATTATGCCATTCCAAGGAATACCTTTATATAGATTAGACGAATGTATATAATTAAGTTTAGATTGCAAGATATCATGTTATCTTTGTATTATGATATTGCTATGCACAATGATAAGTATTGATTGTTAGCCATTAATATTATATGTACACGTCCAGAAATATGTATATCGTGATGTATATTATTATTATGGTTCACCAAAACCATGGGCAGATATTGTTTGGATAAATTTATGAAGACATGACCATCATGCACTAACCTATATTATGTACGAGTATGAAGATATGACACTGTAGTCCATTAATAATGGTCTGAACGACACATGTTATTCTATATTTGTGTTATTTGAAATATGAATGCAGTGTATTGGGTTTGAAATGGTGTAATAATCGTGAGCTGTAATAGGTATAAGAGTAGAATGTTATACTATTATTTTTATAGTCCAATTAATAACCCAGTAGTCAGATATATGTTTGTATACCATTATAAATCTATCAACTATGATACATCTAAGTAAAAAGAACTATGATAATCTCGGCATTCTTATTAGTTATGATTTTTTTTAGGCACGAAAACAAAGATTTATCAGGTGTGGTATGCTCACAAATATATGGTCCACCAGATTGATGACCGATCCTTGTATTTGGTGCCCCTCTTTTCCTATTGTTTTGTGTTTTTCATTAAAGCGACTTGTATTTTAAATTGAAGGTATCACTATCTCTTGACTTAATTTTCTATTATTTATTGATGAAGATCTAATGGTTACAATATATTAATAAAAGGATGGTTCACCAGATTGATGGTTGAAAGTTTTTTTTTCGGCTTTAAGGTTTAGGTTTAGGGTTTAAGGTTTATACTATGCGATTGTCCCGTATGTACTTTCTATCAAAAAGGAATTTGTATGGTAATTTTAAACAACTTACCTCACAAGAAATTCGAGTCATCTAGACGTATGGTTGAGAACAATGGAAAAACCACCTTCACTAACCTCCCCTAGCTTACAGGCACCAGGCTTCTAGTCAAAACAACAACGTATGTATGTTTTTATAGGAACAATAAATGTATGTTAGTTTGGCACAGTACAGCGACATTTTTATTTGAAACATATGACGTGGTAAGTTTGTTATGTAGACTTATTTTTTATCCTTCAATAATTATTGAAAATGTTAATGATTTGATTTTTTTTGTTAAGAATGATTATAAGGTTTTGTAACATTTTTCAAATTTTTTTCAGTTCATACAAACAGTGCGCGGACTTAAAGGGAACAATCTATTAAATGTGCTTTTAAATGCATGTTGTAGTATCTATTTTTACGCTCTAATTAGTATTAGTACTACTACTATCTGAAATTACTTCTTACTCAAATGGACATATCTAGCACTGAAATATGTCTAGCCGCATCCATTTGAGCGACAGGTAATTTTAGACGGAGGGAATAATAAAAAAATTAGTAACATTGCATATTATATTTTTCAAGTTATGTTTGGTTATTTTTCTATACTTATTCATTATTTATATTCATGTATATGTATAAATAGTGTCTACCTCATACTCAGCATGTATGTCTTTGTCCCGCAACCTAGTGTACATGCAAAGCCAATCCAAAGTTGACACGCGTATTTTGGGACGGGGGCAGTATATTCTCTTCTTCCGAAGAACACCTTAATAGTTGTTGAATACATCGTGCATTCAATGCAAAAAAAAAAAGAATACATCGTGCATCTATAATAAAAATATATGTGGTTGAGGTGAGGAAAGAAAGAGCACATGCATGGAGTCCAAGTTCAATGCAAAGGTGATTTAATTTTAACATGCGCGTACATGTCAGGGACTCTACAGTACAAAAGAATATTCTATCTGTAAATCTTAGCCATAAATTATAGATGCAACCATCAATTTAATTTTAATGATCTGAACTCCTGATGCTTAAAAAGAATAATTTTTCATGTGTCCATATAAAGGAAGAATGCACGTGTGCATGCATAAGTAGGAATGTCCGGGCTTAATGCATGTGTGCATACAAGAAGAACCATAGTTTTTTTTTAGGCTACCACAGCTTCTTTTTTTTTTTGCGGAATACCACAGCTTTTTTTTAGGGATCGGAATACCACAGTTGTTATTTGGGACGCTAATGCATGCATGCATGTATGGAGGAATCAGCCTACATCAAGTAACCTTTATTTTTTTAGGAAAGGCCCACGGCAACCATTTTTCTGTACGAAACATTTTTTCTTAATGGCAATGGTGGGTAATTTTTTTCCACTTAAAACATATCTAATCGCCATAAATGCTTAGTCTATTAAATAAAGGTTGGATGTTTCTATTTTTTGTAGGATTTTCTACCTATTTCTCTTTTTTCTGGTGAGCCCGTCAAACACTTTTTATATATAATAGATTTTAAGATTGCTATGTAAAAATTGTTTAAGTCGCCGAAGTTTATGTCAGGTTTTTCCGAATCTTTGTCTCGTTTGCCGACTTTTAGCCCAATTTCTTTTGAAAAACGATTAAAATAGGCTTCTGGGGGCGACCCTAGGGCGGCGGCTGGGAACCCGATCGGCCCCAAGCCGATTTTAGCGCCGGTTCGCCCCTAGGCGGCGATTTTTCGAGCACCCTGGGAGGGCCAACGGCTTGAGATGCTCTAAATGCCACCCGCAAGCACGCTGCTTGGTGGGTGATAGTAGCATGCCGCTGATCAAACAAGAAAACTGGAAGTGCAAACGTGAAGGAAAAAACAATAAAAGCATGGTAAGTTATATCTATTCGATAAGAACAACAAAGCAACGACTAGTACATCATGATCAAGATAAACACCACAAACCTTGTATCTGAAGTATAAATTGGGTTGCAAGGATTTGTTTTTTGTGTGCAGGTGTTGCTAACGAGGTGTTGCGTGGTTCTCCTACTGGATTGATACATTGGTTCTTAACTGAGGAAAATACTTATCTCCATTGTATTGCATTATCATCTTCTCTTTGGGGAAATCTCAACGCAGTTCACAAGTAGTAGGAAGTATTTCTGACGCCGTTGCCAGGGAGACATCATCAACATCTATCAAGTCCCTATACATAAACTTTCATCTCCTTGCATTTACAATATTTGTTATTTTCCTCTCGTTTTCATCTCCCCCACTTTTAAAAAGTTTTACATAAATACAAAAATATTTTTCGTTTGCCTTTTTCTGTTTGCTTTTTAGTTTGCTTGTTATCTTGTTTGCCTAGTCGCGATGTCTCAAGAAAATACAAAATTGTGTGATTTTTCCAATACTAATGATAATGATTTCATTAGTATTTCGATTGCTCCTCCTGCTGCTAGTGCGGGGAATTGTCATATTAATGCCGCTTTGTTGAATCTTCTTATGAAAGAATAATTTTCTGCTGGTCCTAATGAAGATGCTCCAGCCCATCTTAACACTTTCGTAGAATTGTGCGACATGCAAAAGAAAAAAATATGTGGATAATGATAATGTCGAATTAAAACTATTTCCGTTCTCACTACGAGATCGCGCTAAAATTTGGTTTTCATCTTTGCCACAAAATAGTATTGATCTTGGGATAGGTCTTGTACGTCTCTAGTGGCCTTAGGGCCATGGAGACACGGCGGACCCCGGTCCTTGTCGGCGAAAGGGATCATGCTTTGTGTGTATGTGTAGGTGTTTTTCTGAGCTTGTTTAGGATTTATGTCCTTTTCAGGAATACGAGGCGGTAGGGCTCTTAGAAGATGGAATAATATTCTCCCCGTCTAGCCCCCTTTTCGATGATGCATCTAACTTCGTCGGTGGGCTTGTGGAGATGTGTCTCTGGCTAATCTCGTGGGATTTGGTTGGTGTTGGTTTTTGGTGAATCTACTTGGATCCAGTCTTTATTATTCATGTGTCTATAGGTTGTATCATTTTGATTTATACCTCTGTTCGTCAATAACGGTTGATGCTTTGGTGTGCTGGTCCTGTGAAGCCTTAGCACAATGACTTCCCTTTCTGACGGGAGCACAACAACTTTCCAACTGTCTACTACAACATGTTTGGCCCGGCTCAGATGAGGGAGGGGTGATATATGATAGCGGCGCACCTTCGGCTCGCTCCAGTGCTTGTAGTCGTCGCTAGGTGGTCCATAGACCTAGTTGTAATTTTTATTACCTCTTGTATTCTCTGTACTGCCATGATTGATGAATAGATTGGAAATTTCTCTCGCAAAAAAAATGCCCATAGGAATAGCGTGTGTGTAGATGCGTTTGTAAAGTTGAATGTATATGTGTATACATGATGTCTACGTCTGTATTGTGTAGAATAAGGCAGTACGCCATTTTCTTCGCCACAGGCACGTTATGTGTTGGAACCCAATCCCCAACACCGCCAAAGAAAAAGTTGGAACTCAACCGATCTGGCTAGTACGGTTTGGGTACGTTCCCTATGGAGTCCGATATGATCCCGTGGAGGATTCAGTTCCAAGTTTAATTCAATTTGCCTATTAGTTGCAACACTTACCGGGTTTAACGCATAGATGGAGCCACGGAGCCAAGTTTAACGCATAGATTTGCCAAGTTTAACGCATAGATGGAGCCACGGAAACACCGACCGAACAGCATATGCGCTTCGGTACCTGTGCCGGAGATCCCGACGCTATTGACACTCCCGACCGATCTCCTGCTTGAGATCGTCCGACCTGCCCACACTCATTCGTTGCGCTGCAGTTTGCAAGCGCCTCCGCTGTGACATCCTCAGCCCGGCGTTCATCCGTCGCACCACGGAGCAACTGGCTCCGAACATCCTCACGTACTTTTCCATCCTCAGCCCGATGATGGATGAATGTGATTGTTTGGATCTGCCCCTCTCTTCCTTTTATAGTGGTAGTAGATAGATGACAACCGACTCCTCACTCTGGTCCACCCGGTCAAGCCCACCGCCGAGTCCTTCTGCCAGGACCATCTCTCGCCCTTCATGTCGCACAGCATCGCCGACCTCTTTCGTTGGTACTATCCAGTGGCATCCCGCCGCGGCATTGTGGTTCTCCACCGCTGACTACATAGCGATGATCAAACCAAGTCTGGGTGCTCCACCGACCTATGTGTGTACGACCCCATGACTGGAGAGCAGACCTTCCTCTCAAAACCGCCTACCTGGAGTTCCAAGAACACTTGGCAAGTGTACGTGTTGCTCACTGCTGGAGACGGCGTTGGCTGCTCCTTCATACTGCTCTTCTTTGATGTAGATCTAAAGGAATGGAGCACCAAAGTACATGCCGTCACATCCTCCTCTAGTACTTGGGGGCATGTTACCTCTCATGCAAGTGACCTTGAATTTCAATGGATATACGTCAGTCTGTACGGTGCCCCTGCCATCCTCTATGGCGGTATCATCAACTGGCCTGCATACCACGGCGATCATATCATCACATACAATGTGGGCACTGGGGCATCGGGACGACCGAAGCTCCCACCGACCAACTGCAAAGGAAACCAGCTTCACTTGGCAACATCACAAGACGGGAAGCTATTGAAACTACTGACCATAGAGAGGTTCAAGATATCAGTGTGGCTACAACTACCTACAGTTCCGGCAAATGGTGGTTGGTCATTGGAAAATGTGATTGACATTGAGGACAAATTACGGTCAGTGTGCCGAGATATCCCTCACGGCAGTGGCACTGCAGTCGTTAATTTCAAGGGCTCTGGGAAGAGGAGCGGTGACGTGGTGCTACTAGAGGTACGCAATAATGTTCACCGCAGTGTGGCCGTACTTCTTGATTTGGAGACAAATGAGATGCATACGCAAAAGGAGGGATCTTTGCTGCTGGAGATCGACCTACCATATCGCCTACAAACCATGAAACTATTTTCGTAGCTAGCTAGCAGGCCCAGTAAGTAGGGCACGATACAAAAGTATTTTACCATTTCCATCAAAAGCCATTTTTGTTATTCCATGAACCCTGCAATTGCTTTCATTTAGATAATCGTTTTAGTTATTCCGTGAACCCTGTAATTGCTTTCTTTAGATAATTATTATTGATGAATATACGGTGTACATCCTTGTCTTAAATTTCCGATGTTTGTTACTAATAGGACTTACCGGCACTCCACCCCGACCAAACGGAAACCTTTAGAAAATTCTAACCTTTTAAAATGTCATACAAATTTGAAATTATTGTTTATATGAGTTTTATGTGTCACAATTTGCTTTAACATACAAACACGAGACACGGAGGCAAAACACGTGTGTGGACGCCAGAAGCTCAATCAGATGCCATCGATCGACCACATGGCATCGACCAGCCACATCAGCACTTGACGTAGCAAAGTCCCATCAGATACCTCGATAGGGGCCCAAGTACAGCTGAAAATCATGGATCGGAGGTCACACAAGTGTTTATCCAGGTTCGGGCCTGTGGAGAGTAATACCCTACCTCCTACTGATTTTGATGATCCATATGGAGTGATGCCTCGTGTTAGGGTTAGAATGATGTATGAGATTGCTACTGAGAATTCTCCAATCTGAGGATAGATCATCAAAGGGAACCTTAGCCCTCCCTTTACATAGACAAGAGAGGCCTAGGGTTTACATGTTATACGCAATATGGGGAGCGGGAGAGTGAAAAGTGATAGAGAGAGGAGGAAAGTGACGGTCGGTAGAGGATAAGAGGAGCTTAGCAATAGCGCGGGTCTTGGTCCTGCCACTTCTAAGAAAGCTACCTGTAGCGCCTGGCTGGTGGCCCGCGCCGCCGCTAAGTGGGCCCACCAGCTGGCCCCGTGTATAAATAGCAGCAGTGAGCGTTCTGTGGCCGGTGCTGCTGCTATTTCCAAGGGCCCACACTGCTACTGTGAACTTCCCCGGGGGCACCGCTGGGCCCTCTTAGTAGTAGTGCGGGGATGGCAAGCCCGTGCTGCTACTATATGTTATCTATAGCGCTGTGTTTAGCCCCGCGCTGCTACTAATTAACAGTAGTATAGTTGCCTTAGCCAGCGCTGCTGTTAAGCGTCTACCTATAGGGTTTTCCCCTAGTAGTGGTGGCTCTGTGCTTGTTGTGTTGGATGCAGCGTCCACCGCAATCACCGTGACACTGTGTAATTATGTGCGCCATGCATAGCTGTTAACACCTAATATTAAAAGGAGGATTGTTTCTTCGGTTTTTTTGGTTTATTAGGGTGGGATGTAGATAATTTTCATATGTCCTGTTGTTTCCTCGTACGGGAGTTTTCCCGTTCTCCAGATTTTGTTTCAGTCAAAAAGCAAATCACAGGACGCACAAGCCGCAGTGGGCCGGCCCATTGGCGTAAGGGCAGAAACAAAAATTCCAAAAAGAAAAATACTACAATCCTAGGAATCGGACACAGCAGCTGACGTTAGAGCGTTCAGAATGCTACCACTAGGCTAAACAAGACTTGGTGATTAATTGGCCGCACGAAAATTTAAATTAAACTCACACTCGCACTAGATACTAAGAGAAAAAGGTTTTTTTAGTGAATATATTTTAGAACATGAAATTTTTACAAAGTTGTTAACATTTTATTTTATCGAACATTTTTTAAAAGAACAATATTTCTCTTTTTATTTTTTTGAAACCTGAGTATTTCATAAAACAGAAACAATTTTTTAAAACTAGGAGGTACTATTGTGATTATTTTTCAAATCTGCAAACATTTTTAAAACAAAAATATTTTTTGAACTTTAAATTTGTAAAGGAAAATATTTTTTAAAACATAATTTTTCACTCTATACTTATTAATAATACTAGGGGAATTTTTTAAATGTGTCCACTTGATGCATTGTTTTAGTTCAATTTATTAAACTAGGATTTGAAAGGAATATTTTTATCTGTTGCGTCTTCATGTACGACTAGTCTCACTTGGCCCAGTGACTCTCATCAAAATGCATGAGGAGTCTAACTAGGTTTCATGGTCTATCTGACACAAACTACTCAATTTACATGATGACACTGACATGTATTATGTGTGCTTTTCCCTATTATATTAGCCAGATTATAAAAAATACTTTATCCAACGCTTTTGATCTTCGCCGGACACGAAGGCGGCTCAACAATCCAGTTGTTGGACTGTCCAACCTTGGTTAGTGACAACTGGTACCGTGATCACAGGCGACGAGGACGGCAAAGATGACAAGCGGAAAACATGTGTCTCCTGAGTATGTTGACTCCCACCCGATAGCATGCTCGAGATCGTGGTTCGCGCAGACATTATGACAATCTTTCGCTGCGCCGCCGTCTGCAAGCAACTTCGCTGCGATATCCTAAGCTCGCAGTTCATTAGCCGAGTCACCCAGCAAGCCGCTCCCTGCATCCTTGCCCTTTTCTGCACCTACGACGAGGAACCCTCACCCTGGTGCACCCGGTTGCGCCCGCCACAACGTCTTTCTGACACGACCAATTCTCGCATTTCATGTTGCGCAATGCCGGCAAGGACGTCCTAAGTCCATACTACCCTGTGGTATCACGCGGTGGCCTTGTTGTCCTCGACCTAAAGGATGAATCCAAGACCAAGGGATGTTTTGACATGTGCGTCTACGATCCCATGACGGGCCACCGCATGTTCCTCCCTGAACCGCCTAATACCGAGAGTAGCATCTGCAATCATCACGAGTATGTCTGTCCTGCTCACCGAGATTTGGAGAAAAAGGAGATGCATACTCAACAGGAGATCTTCTCATTGTTGGAGATCAACCTACCATCTCGCCTACAAACCATGAAAGTTTTCTCCTAACTAACTACCCAATTAAGTAGGGCAGGAGGAAACATTTCACGATCCTGGTTGTAATATGTTTGGTCCCAAAACACTTGGAATAGTAACTCCAGATGAATTTCATTAAATTTCAAAGAAATATTTACACAACTAGCAAAGCAAAAAATATTTGCAGGTGTGTGTTAGTCTAGTTAGTGAGCTGATCCGAGATTTCCCGTTTTGCTCTCTATTGAAACAGACTTTTCTCGAGATTTCTGCACCAACTATGAATATGACTTGGAATATTCTTGAAACTTTTCCCATTATTCTGAATTCAAATGTTTGAGCAACCAATAATCTCAGTTCTAATATTATTTTTGTACGTGATAGGTTCTGGAATAGCTTTTCAATATTTATTTCTTTATGAATATACAATGTACAAGGATGAATATACAGATAGGTAGGTTGTCGCCGGCACTGGTAGGAAACCACATTAATATTGACACGCACTAAACTGAATTTGTGCCGAGAACGGGAACGTTACCAAACAGAATTGGGAAACGTTTATAAGCGGTCGACCGGCTGAGTTTTCGGCCGGTCCGCACCGCTCACTCACGCACACGCTCGTCTGCAGGTGGACCATGCACCGAACGACCCACATCCCCTTTACCTTATCTCTTCAAGGACGATGAGATCCACTCATTTCTCCCTCACGACGAACACAACTTCTCTGGTCCACGAGCTCTGCTCCCCCTCTCCCTTCATCTGTAGGTGCTTGCTCTCCCCCATCGGCGACAAGCCGTGCCGGCCAGCCATGGCAGCTCGTCGACTAGCTGGTGCTCCTCCGCCATGGCAGCTCGTCAGTCCCAGCGTCACACGCAACACCCACTCCCTCTTTTTCTTCCCTCGGAGGTCCATTGAGTCCCTGCTCATTCGCGAACCCCGCGGACCGCGCCGGTGCTGATGCTGCCGCCGACGGCCACCCGCTGCTGCTATCACGTTGTAGCAAGCTCCCCACCAAGTGGGCGAACGAGTTGCTGGAACCGGCCTCAATGGGAGCTACAATCAGCGGCAATTTTTGCTACAAGTGGGTTTTTGTTTTGCTGGAATCAGTAACTTTTTTCTAGAATCTCTAATTGAGGGTGTTTGTTGCTGGAACCAACTT
>NC_041393.1:765123622-765140913 GCF_002162155.2 Triticum dicoccoides | reverse complement strand
CCGCTGCAGCTATCACGTTGTAGCAAGCTCCCCACCAAGTGGGCGAACGAGTTGCTGGAACCGGCCTCAATGGGAGCTACAATCAGCTGCAATTTTTGCTACAAGTGGGTTTTTGTTTTGCTGGAATCAGTAACTTTTTTCTAGAATCTCTAATTGAGGGTGTTTGTTGCTGGAACCAACTTTAATTTTGCTACCACCGTATACATTTTTTGCTACCACCATATATGTTCTTTGCTACTACCTTTTTTCAATTTTCGCTTTTTTGCTGGATCCATCTCTTTTTGCTGAAACCAGTTTCAATTTTTTTGCTACCACCGTCCTACTTTTTTGATTTTTTGCTGGAACCAGCGAATTATTTTGCTACATCCAACATTGATTTTTGCTGGAACCAGTCGACCGTCAGCTACCACCGCCGGCGCGACAGAGCTACAAACATGGTGGGAAAATGCTACAACCGGCATATAAATTCGCTACGGGGGGCATTTTTATTTGCTGGAACTAGTCGAGCGTCGACGCGACGGAGCTGCATCCAGCAACATAATTTGCTACATCCATAATCTATTTTTGTTTGAACCAACACCAGCTCGGATGGCCACACGACATCATCGGAGTTACTACCATGGGCAGCTCGGGATGCTGCAACCGGCGGCCGAGGTTGCCATGACCACGCCGACAACGCTGCGAACGACTACATGATGCTTGGGAAGACGACATCTCCTTACTGCATCGGACGCAGCAGGCCTGCTTGCAATGAGGGCGACCTGTTGAAGGACAAGAGCAGATAGCCGGCGAGCGCGGGCGGCCGGGGCGATGAGCGCGGGTGGCTGGCGAGCGCGGGCGGCCGGGGCGATGAGCGCGGGTGGCCGGCGAGCGCGGGCGGCCGGGGCGATGAGCGCGGGTGTGCTGTTGGCCAGCAAGGACGGGCAGCCAAGGACGAGCACCGGCAGCGGCGAGCGTGGAGTCTGCCATGGATGGGAGCTGTTGGTCAACGCAGAGCCAGATGCGAAGAGGAGAAGCTAATAGGGGGAAATTAACGGTTGGAGGTGGCCTAATCCTACGGCTGGGGGCCGACCGGCCAAAAATTTCGGCCGGCGCGCCGGCGCCTAGCAGTCGCCAACAGAATTTGGTACGGCACGTGCATATAAGGAAAGAAGGAAATGCAAGTTTGAATTTGAGTTTGACGCACGTCAAAAAAGGAATCGCAACGAAATCAATTCATTTTTTCTGCATCAGAAATCAATTCAGTTTGGTGCACGTACGTGCATGCATCGGCCATCCGTATATTGATTAATTAACTTGGCAGTTGACTAAGCAAAGGGGATGCAGATTGTGGTCTTCATCGATGACATCCGAAAGACGGAACATGTGTTGGGTTCGTGGTTCGTAGATGGCATGTATGGTTTCCTCCTTCAGCATCTTAGTCGTGGCGTGGTGCCAGATTTGAAGTTCGATGGCGTGTCTGGTGTGTTGCCCCGGTCTGATTTGTTCAAAGGCAATGGCTTCACTGTTGGTGAGCCACCTTTACGAAGATAATGTGCAACAAATGAGCTCTAGATATGTATAAAATATGGAGTCGTCAGGAGGTGAGTGGGAGAACATCGTGCTCCATCTTCCATGTCCCGCCCACTGTAGCTTGCTTGATCCTCTGGTCCAGTGGCCCTAACTACTGAAGAGTGGTGATATAGAAGCAGGTCATGCTGCTGTCAGCTTCTGTGGCCGTGTGATGTGGGGCCGCGAGATCAGCTAGCCGGTGATCATACAAATCGCTCGCTTGGATCCAAGACAGGACGACATCGGTGTCACCATTGATACATGCGTAGATGTTCGATTATCAATAAGTCCACGACATCGAGAATAGTGTCGGTCATGTCAGGGGCTACGGAGGATGCCATTGGCGGGCGAAGCTTCCGATGACTAGCGCTAGTGTTCCGATGCAATTTCTTTTGATTGCTTATTTGAGATGGCGATTGCAAGAAAGGGAACATTGGATTTGGGTTGCAGAAGATGGCCCATGGAGTTTCCTTTTCATGCCGAGTTGCAGTCGATTTCATGACCGCAATCAAAATAAATATAATTATTTACACTAAATTTTAGTACTTTGTAAAAACAGTTGTTTTGTGAAATCACAATCATAGGTGATTTACTCTATTTTTTCTAATCAAATTTACATTTTTAACATGCTACACCTTAAAAATAATTAACGCAAATCCACGTAAATGATTGAAAATAATAAATTAAAAAATTATATATTTCTCGAGTTAATTTGTGACCATTGCATGGATATGGTGTACATGTTTTTGAGTGTATTCTTAGCGAGACACTTTTTATTTTCGGTCTGTAGTCTTATTATAGGTCTACGTAATTTATGGTATACAAAATATCTTGATAACGGTATTTAAAGACTTTTGTTAGCTTTTATTAAAGTAAACTATGAGGCTTTTGTCTTGCAATACATAGTCAAAATAAAAATAAATAGATACAACTAGATTACACAAGATGTTTAGGAGGAGCTTTTTATTAACCATTTGCATACTAGTTTATCATTTTTGGTCAAATGTGTGTGACATATAATAGTAGCTTTGGTAATCTACTAGAAGGATTGGGCGCGCTTTGATGCACTATTGGTGCTGTTAGGTTTCTTAAAAAACCTTACTCACTCTGCTTTTTAAAATATAAGGTGTATTACTTTTTGAAAAATCAAATATTTTAAGTTTGATCAAATTTGTAGAGAAATATATCAAAATTTATATACTAGTCGTCAACCTGTGCATTTGCACGGGCCGGTTATCTAATATTTACTTTCAATCTCCATTACGATCAAAAATCATTTTCTGAAATGAACCGCTATACCTCACAGTTTTGTGAAGGATATACTTTTAGAAACACAGAGATTTACATAGAAGGAATGCATATAAGTTAGATTAAATCATCATGTAGTGCCACCATACTAATATGTTTTTCGATAAGATGGTGTCACATTATTTAATCAAAGTTACTACATGAATATGCAACCATGTGTGAACAATTACCCTCATTATATGTTTGTTGGTCTCATTTGGGGACGATGTAGAGTCGCCTAATACACTATTCATTTTCTTATGCATAGGGTGCGGCCTTTAATGCATGTACTATTTAAAATATGCTTTTTAGAATCATTTAAAATATGCTTAAACAACACAAATCCCAGATTGTGGTCGAATTTGGTTTCCATTTCAATATTTGTCATGTGTGCTAATATATCTTGAATGATGTATAATGTAAATTTAAGTCTTGAACTATAGAGCAGTAGAGTTCGCATATGACATCCTGTAATCAATGGTTGGCACATATAAAATATGCGGGTGAACTTCTCCAAAACTTTGACAGTTTATATATAGAGAAGTTCTCAAAATGGTCGAGTGGATTGTAAAATTTTCATGACAAATAGCTTTATCGTATCATAACTTTATAATGATTTGTGAACATGATTTTCATTTAAAACATCAAAGGAAAATATTGTTGATTTTGCATATGTATGTCAAAAACATTTATAAGTACTACTTAAAAGATATTATTTTTTAGCCCGTAGTTACTAATTGGACTTTCATCAATATTCTCCTCAAACAGTATAGAGTTTACAACTTGATATACACTTATATTTCCTTCAAAAATATTTAATATACCTTGGTGTTCAAAATAAGAAGAAATAGTTTGATCTAGATATAGGACTAAAGAATAATTTATAAGACAGTTAAATAGTATGCAAAAGAGCAGAAGATATAGACTTTGATGAAAATTTAGAGTGACAATATGAATGCCCAATAAAAAACTAAGAAAACAAACTATGATGATCAAGCATTAGAAGTGGTGTTGGCCTTTCATAGCATAAATAAAATAAGACAAATTGGAGCCTGTTAGAGGTAGGCAAAAGATGATTTACATGATTGACCGTATAGACTCAATAAACCAATGGATGCCCTCGAAACAATAATAAATCATTAGAGGATGACCATGAAATAATATGATAGTTTCATTTATTGTGAACTGTACGTGTGCAATTTAAAAGCAACATCATCATAGTGCGTTTGAAGTTTCCAAAAAAATCTGTTTTTTTGCAAAAGATTTTGTCGAGCAAAGAAAAACGAGAGGTATTTAGAGATCTCAGAATCAGTAGCATACAACGGTAAAGTTAATAGGAACATTGTGTGCTACCTAAAATGAAATACTGGCATATATCAGATGATCTCCTCACTCATATCTGAGAAAAAAGGAAATGCAACCAATGTGATTTTTGAATGATTTTTTTAAGAAAGCTTACTGGGGCACACAGGAGTGGAGGTAGGTTAAGAATGGTATGGTCACAACATTACAGTGCTACATCAATTTTCCTACACCGAAATAGGAGCCTGCAACAGCAACAAGTTTATGCATACCATTTCAAACTGGTGAAATTGATAAATCCACCTTACAATAATATCTATATCAACTATATTATTCCCCACGAAATTAAGAAAGGCATAAGAACTTATTAACATGATTCATGTGGATCAAAATGAAGGAAGGAACCAAGTGTTGGTTAAGGGAATATGTTTGGGCTATTGCCGTGGAAACAAAACTATAAGTTCCCCATGTCCCGGTTCAGAAATTAATAGTGGTACTAACAAAAACATATCAATACATAATTGAGTTTAGAACCATCTCCTAGGGAAGTGGCAGTTAGTCAATACACATCCCTATGAAACATCACAGAGGGAACCGTGCATTTTACATGCATAGTAGGCAAAAGAAAATAATTAAAACTATTTACACACGATATATATGCATGCACTCAAGTCTAGAAGCAAATAAATCAGAAGAAGTAATGAAAACATTTTTTTACTAATAATATCAAAAGACTAACACAAAATAACCATGGTCGAGTTATCGGTTATACTGACACTGATCACAATAAACTTCTAATTTCAAGATCTAAACGCCATTAATAAAGCATGCAAAAACCTTTAGCAATAAAATCAGTCATTATTAATTTGTGTTAAAGGTTTTTGCATATTTGTTGTACTTGGAAGGTTTTTGCATATGTAAAATCAGTCATAGACAGAGGCCATTAATACTCTTATGACTATGTGCTACTTCGAGACTTTTTTAATAAGATGGCGGCATGCATCATTATGATGCAAAGGCCGGGGGTACGCCTCCATTTCCAAAAACAAAAGACAGAGGTCACATAAACCTTTAAATGATATAGAAGTATATGCATATACGTATTTATCGACAACTAAAACGTGATTGATTAAGTTGAAGTCCGGATGCAATACATATACATGCCTTTCCTCTCTTTGTTTTTTGCATGGTCTTTCTCGACAACTCCTCTAAGTGGTAACCAAAGATAAAAACCTGAGTTCTCTCTGGTTGTACGTGTAGACTGAACAGACGTAAAGGCTAGTTTGACTGAACCAAGCACCACTGACTCTATGGCGATTAAAATTGTGTCCTTTTGCGCATGTATTTTCTGGAGCGGATCAAAGGGATTAGCTTCATATACATGTCTCTCCCTGAGTAATCGATCGAGCAGCCTGTCCGTCTGTTACATGCCTGAATTCGGACGTACTCCCTCCGTCTCATAATATAAGACGTTTTTTGACACTACACTAGTGTCAGAAAACGTCTTATATTATGGGACGGAGGAGTATATTTTTATCTCTTCGCAATACCAATCAGCTGAGAAGTAATCGAGCCTCCTCCCTCATATTTCTGTATCGCCGAAGGGATTAGCTTGATATACTTTGGAGCTTTTTTCCTGAGGATATCATTGGTTAATGCAGTTTGAGGTGCCCGGCTGTAGATGCTCTCTAGGATAGAGTAGTTTTATCCCCTTTTTTGTTCGTTACCAGAAACCATATAGCAGTGTCATCCTATTTACCTTTTGCCCTATCATGCAAGTAATTTCTTCGCAATTACTCCCCGCAAAAAGAAAAAGAACAAAAAACTTCACGATTACTGCATTTCAGGGGGAATAGATAGAACAAATAGAATGTCCATCGACGCATGCTCAATCGCTGATAACGGAAGCAACCACCAGCAAGGCTTCAAGGCTTCTGCAGGCTCTTTGGGACTATAAAGCAGAAGTACTCCCTCTGTAAACAAATATAAGAGCGTTTATATATTTCTTTATGGAGGGAGTAACTTGGCAGCTGCTTTGTGTTTGCTAACACAGAGACCATCTATATTTGAGCATGTAACTGTATTTTCTTTCAATGTAGCTGATTCGGTTGCATTGTGATTGTTTTGTATCACCTAGATACACCCAGGTCGCCAATGCGGTTGCCGTCCCGGTCGCTCGAGCCCTCGGATGTTCCCTCGGGCGTGCTTACAAGGGTGAAATCGACCGAGACTGGCCCCTGTTCGAACTACCCGAGAGTTTCAGCCTTTTGGATCAAGCGTCTGCCACAAGATCGTCCGCAGGAGTAGAATGATTGTTTGACTGGTTATGTTGATTTGGGTCATACTCCTATTTATGCTTATGCACACACTTGTGAAGAAAATTTTGTAACTTAACTGAGCTGCATCTAAGTGACTGGCACTGAAGATTCTTTTGGAATTCTGCTTTCCTTTGGAGTTTTGCTTCTTGTGTTGTTTTTCCACAAGGGTAGTTTCCAAAACTCTTCACACACTCTTGGTATTGCTGAAGAAAAATAATATCCTAAATGGTGACAGTTGCTAGTGAAAACCAAACCTAATTACATTTTGGTGAGGATCATGGTTAATTTGGGCAAATGTTAACCAAGCAAGCACATTCTGAATATCCAGATCAAATAATAAGAGTAGTAATTCTGGAATAGATAGTTCCACATGAATAGAAGGCAAATTAACGGAGGCAAGTTCAGTGCAGCTTCCATGGCACAGCCTCCTAGTCCTGGCACACATACAGTCTGAAGAAAACACACTAGAAAATACTAGAATAGAGTTCTCTAATGAGACCTGGTTCTAATGAGCCACAACAGGGCACATAGTACTACTTAAGTATCGGTGCAACAACACCTTCAGTGAATTCATCACCTAAGGTGCAGGTGAGCAGGCGTGGAGCCTTTTTATTAGGGCAGCAGTAGATTGTGGAGCATCATCAGCAGTAGAACATGACCTTCTTCACGCTGTCCTTGAGCGCAGGGAGGGGCCTGACGACCCCGGCGCCGGCGGCGCGGGTGCTGCGGGACGTCGACGAGCCGGACTTGCGCGCGCTCGAGATGGAGCCGCTGTCGGAGCTGTCCGGCTCCATGTAGAAGCGGGCGCGGAAGGCGGCCAGGTGAGCGTAGTATGCTGGAGGGACTGCAAATGCAGGGGAAGCAGAAAACATTTTCAGTCAGTCAGAAATGTTCATTACAGTTCAAGACTTTCAGCATGTTGACAAACATTTATTTAAAAATGTTTACGGTTCAAGACTTTCAGAATGTTGACAAGCATTTAGGACGAAAAGTTTCCAGAGTGCCAACTTACCGATAGACACCGAGCGCGTGCACCTAGCGTAACTGCACAAGAGGTCAGAGGAGATTATAAGTTAAGGAACAGAATGCTCATTGTTCGTTGATCAAGAATACGATGAGAACCGGGCGAGGGACTGCGGAACCTACGTATAGCAAAGGTTGTTGGTGAGGGTCTGCAGTCCATCAGCAGTGAAGTTGTTCTCATCCCACAGGACATGGTAATGCGCGGGGCGGCTCGTGCCCTGCCCACAACGGAGATCATTTCAATCCTCACCTCAAACTCAAAAAGTCTAAATGATATATAGAAATATGCAAGCATGTCACATCTCATTTACCTTGATGCCGGCATGGCTGCACAGGAAGAAATCAAACTCTGTAGGGTGGCAGATCTTGGAGTCAATCACAGTGCCTGCAAACAAATGAAGCAAGGCAGATCGATCATGGAGACAAGATCAGATCATGGGAGAACACAGTGAAGGAAACATTGGCAATGACAGTAACTCACCAGGAAGGATGTTGCCGCTCTTGTCGACGGTGCTTTGGTCATTGTGGTTGTGCGCAAACAGCCTCGTGTGGTGGCGCTTCTGGACCACCACGAACGTAACCAGCGGCTGGTAGTTTGCTTCCAGCGATGCGCATGCCTGAGAGAAAGATCAAATAAGATCAGAATGGAGAAGGTAAAAACCCTGAAAAACAGGGGGAAATGTACTGTTTTTAAACCTTTCTGATGGCATCAAGCTCATGCAGTAGAACTTGGTAGAACTGGCCTTCACTCACTCCATCCCTGTGAAAAGGCAACCACCTTTAGTCCCAGCTCTCAAGTATATATAACAAGCTATTTTTCCAAACAAACTCCAGTGTAAACACCACAGTTTTTTTTTTAAAAAAATTGTCTCAAAGTAGTACTAGTGTAGAACTTCTGCAAGGGAGCATACCTATAGAAAATAATACGCTCGGGCTTTTCTCCGGTTGTTCGCTTAAAGGATATAAGAAGCTCCCTGCAAACATGTGCAGCAGAGTGTGTGAATTGCGCCGAAAAGTATAGAGACAAGGAAGGGAGATTGGAGAGGGTTAGGGACTGAGGTGGATACCTGACCATGCCACCATGGATGGTTCCCCTCTGAGGATCATGAGTCACATTGTACAGATCCTCTATTAATTCCTGCCTGTGAGTCTGAGCAGAGACTAGGCCAGCATACTTGGTCACCTCAGGCCAATCCTGGGAGGCCACAACCTGCAGGGCAAGGCAACATGACAGAAATTTAAGGTTCATGTTTTCCTTTCAGCAAATATGCCGATCGATCGATGTAGATAGGAACAGAACGGTCACTGAGCATGGAGTAAGAGATTGTACAACTTACTGCAGCAATGGAAGGGCTGCTGTCTTCACCAGGATGAGGATGGGTGACATCTGCGCCGAATATGATCGTCGGCTTGTCCGTAACCAAAGGAATGCGCCTTGTCAACGCATCAGCCAGTACAGTGTTCCTTCCCCCAACCTTCATCAAGAACAAAAGGTCGCGTTACACTCGACAACAGGAGAAAATGCACAAAAAAGCAACAAGAAGCTTGAACACCTACCTTGACATTTATCTTGAGAGAAAGGTTTGCCAGGATTTGCTTGTTCATCTTGAACACTTGCTTTGTCAAACAGCACTGGGAAATCAGCCCAAGGTCGATCTCGCAGACACGCTTCAGGTCACCTGATACCATCATATGTGAGCATTTTGGCCTAACCTTGAGCCTAACAGAGTAACAGTTGCAGAAATAGACATAGCCGAAAATTTAGTTACCATAAAGTGAGCCATTGTTATCAGGGAGAATTCCAATAAGCAACTCGATCTCCTTGCGCTGCGGTCCAAGCGCGGTCATCGCATCATGGAACCTAGCTTTCAGACCTCTCTCCACTTGATCAGGGCGCACGTATATAACCGGAAGAACAGGCTCCAAAGCAAAGTCCTGTAATTCACAGTAAGAAGTACTGTTACTGTTGTAAACAAGTAGTACAGAGAAAAAATAGCATGTACAATGTGCAAAAAGTGTATCTTGAAGCATTTCAGGGGTACTTGCCATTCCTGAGGCTTGGCACATGCGAGCGAGTTCACGGCAGAATCCAGTAGCCATACTCTCTTGCACATTTCGAGCGAAGTTGACACACAGCCAGCTCCTGACTCTAGCACCATTGACCATTTTCTGCATAACGAAAAAAAATGAAAATGAACAGTAAGGGTTGAGACAAAGCACACAAAGGCGATATGATTCACGTAGATAACAATTTGGCCAAGACTTTGGCGCTATTACGGCTGTTTGATGGATTATTATTTTGTTACCTTGTTCATCATATTCCACTGGCCAACTCTAGGCAAGCAATCCTTCTCTCTACCAGTCTCGCTGTACTTCAGCTGAAAGAATAGAAACAACAGGGGAAGTCATTGTACCAGAGATTCAGAAAACAGGGGAAGTTACAGAAACTTATGTAGTATGTCTAGCTCTCATCTCATGCACCATCCACTCATAAAAAAGGATCACTAGCACAATAAGGGCACAAGACAAATAACTTCAAAAGACATTGTCTCAGCAAAATTGAGGTACTTCTTCCACCTACCCGAGGAGCAGGCAAAATCCGTGCCTCGACCGATGCCAGGCGCTCGCTGATCTTAATACCAAACTCTTTTGCATACGGATCATCGTGGTAAGAGTTGTGATTCACCATCTGTGGACACACACACAAAAAAAAAAGGTGATGCTCTGCATAATCATGTGAGATTGCTCACTTGCACATAGTAGGATGGTAGAAGTCCCAACAACAATAAGAATGCTGTACCTGAACTATGTCGCGCTCCCGGTCATGCGGACGCTGGCATGTCTCCTCAAGAAGAGCTCTTATCTGGCCCTGGTTCAGCCTCTTGGAGTACCTCTGCCCCTCCACTATTTTGCAGACCTGAATAAATTCAGTTCAGGATTGTAAGCACAGATCATAAACAGTTGATTCAAAGGTTTCGCCGTGAAAGGTTGAAAAGAAAATAGTGCAGGATCTTCACTGTGTAAAAAAGAAAAGGGAGTGTATTTTCAGTATTAGCATTGTACCTCCATGGGGAGGTAATTTGGACGCTGCTGGTTGCCGACTGTCAGACAGGGAAGGTTGATGTGCTGGATGGCAAACCCATATGTCTCCTGAAAATACTGGACAACCGACTTCACCGTGCCCCCTTGATCAACAGGAAAACTGCGGCGAAAGAACACCATTTTTTTAGGAATACAAAAAATAGCACCATAGGTTTTCCAATGTACATGAATGGCTTCAGACAAAATAAGAGGGAGATCATAATGGTGCATGATGAAAAGAGGAAGCTCCATACGTTAGCTCCCTAGTTGTCTGAGCTGTTAAACCAGATATCCGGTACTTGCGCCGAATGTTGCCACGGTGAGTAACTTCCACCTTCACTCCCCTTAGGGCCTTCTTGATCTAGCGTGTTCAGCGATAGCATCAGCTTGGCTTGCTAACTTAGTGAATAAAAATTACCAAAAATATCTATGCAAGAAATCACAGCTCAGCTAATCTGTGCCAAAATAAAGCCAACCAAACTTTGATGAGTTATCGGAAACGTATTCATCAACAAGCCGAAAATGGACTGTAAATTCATTTAACAAACCCAACTCTACCGTCTTGCAACAAAGCCACTTCCATCTGAAGCTAATCTTCCTAAATGAAGTAGGACAAAATGCTGAGTACAAACTACAAAGTGTTAGCCAAGTATACCTTGACGCGCTCGGCATCCGAGAGGGCCCTCGAGTGAATGTCAGCGTTCAAAAGCTGCCCGACAAAATCGAGGACAGGCAGCGGCTCGAAGAAAGATGTTGCTGACATATCTAAAAAAAGGCAGAGAAAGGAAGGTCAGTGTATATTGAAGGAAGTATTGAAGGAAGTGTGAAACCTTAATAAACAATTAAGCAACATCAAGAGGCATCTCTGTCAAAAAAAGTTCAGAGTTACAGAAGTTTCTGAATGCATCCTATTCCTACCATAAATAACAGTAACATCACATCTCAAAGATAGCTGGAATGCAGACAACATCTATCTAAGCGGCTCGGAAGTTGCACCAAAACCTTAATTGTCACTGATTATGCTAGTTAGCTAGCTAGTTCAAAGTGCATTCACATATCATTTTTCCTATCTTCAGTTCACTAGAGACCATTGCCTTTCTGTAAAAAAAGTATCATGCATATGAGTTAGTCATGTGAACTTTCACTTTGTAAAGCCTTAATGACATAGTCATAAGCAGGAACCCACTGTGAACTTTCAGTATGAAACATTCACTCAACAATGGGCAACAGCCTGAAATGAATATCTATCAGAACAACAACACTGATGGAAATATGAAAATGCAGCAATTTCTACTGCCAATCAGTCAGTGGCTTCACCATGTACTCCTACTAGATAACACACACACACGCAAGGATCATTCATCATGGAACCCGAGCACCGGCAGTTTCATTGTAACACACATATATTCATGAGTGAAAGTCGAGAGCTTTACCGATGTTGAGCGACAATCCCATCTGGGTAGGGCGGATGGTCTGATAAAACCCGCGCCAGCTCTCGACCCCGTCGCCGAGGGACCGCCGCCGACCGAAGTCCGGCGAGAAGAACGATCGACCATATGGCGCATATCTACATGACAATTCATGGAAACATGTCATCCTTTCATCTCCTCACACATACTTACTTCCTAGTAGTATTACACAATGCCTAGTGATCTTGTGATCTAGCAATGTACTGTACCTAGCTGTTGGCAGCTCACGCAGGACGATGTCAAGGACCTGCAGGGCCTCCTGGGGCGCCTCGGCCTGCCTCCCGGCGATGTACTGCTCGAGCCGCCGCAGATCGGCCCTCGCCGCGTACCTGATCACCACCTTGAACGTCCTCTCACGCCTGGAACATCACACCAAGAACACGGTCAGAAACGAAATGCCGACAAACAAACAGAGGATCAGCCATGGTGGTTGAGGAGGAGGCTCCTCAACCATGGTGGTGTATCACCTCTCCTGGCCGGAGCCGTCGTCCTCCTCGAGCACGGTGATGTGGAACTCCTTGGAGGTGAAGGGCAGCGGGCCGGCGGTGTACATGCTCTTGCTGCCGTCGTAGGCGGGGAGGCGGCCGCCGAGGTAGGACGCCCGGTGCAGGCGCACCAGCTCGCCCATGACGGCGCGGCCGGACACCCGCGACGTCTCCGGCGTGATGGCCACGTCGTACTGGTGCAGGTCCTTGTCCGGCAGCTCGGCCAGGAAGTGGTTCGCCTTCACCAGGCACCGCGTGCCGGCCCGCCCGCTCCCGGGGCGGTGCGGGAACTTGCACGAGCTGTCCGCCCGCGGGATCGGCGCCCGGGCCACGGCGAGCTCCCTGCCGGTGCCGGTGGTGACCGAGCCCGAGTCGTCGCCTCCCATGGACATGGACAGGGCGTCGAACTGGTCGGTGACGTCGTCGAGCTCGAGATGCTCGGCGACGGCCTCGAGGGCCTCAGGGGCCGGGGCGGGCGGAGCCGGAGCGGCGTCGTCCGTGTTTGCTTGGCGCAGCTCGGGAGCTATCGTGGCGGCCGGGCCGCCGTTGCCGTTGGCGTGCGGCTGCGCCGGAGCAGGGGCGGCCGGGCGCCACTGCTGCGCCGCGCCGCGAGGCTGGTAGGAGCCTCCTCCTCCTCCCACTCCGCCGCGGCCGCCTTGCTGAGGGTAGAAGCCGAAGCCGCCGCGGCCGCGACCACCCATGCCCCTGCCCTGGCCGCCCCCTCGCCCGCCGCCGCCGCCGCCTTCGTCGCCGAACCCCGGCATCCTCGGCCTCCACGACCCCATGCTCGCTCGATCAGCTGCAGCCAACGAGAGAGAGACCAAGATCTCAGTCAGAACAATGGCGTGAGCGTACTCAACTACTGTACATAACATCCCGAAGCAAACAAGATATTTCTCTCAGGATTTCATCAAACCAAACAAACAAGAAAAGATGCATCTTTCGGCTCGTTCTTTCTTCTCATCAAACTCGGGCCAAAAAACCCAAATCCGCCGGCCGCGAGAGAAGAGAAGATCGGAGAGGGAATGCGCTATCATCACCTTGGCCGACCGGAGATTCGAAACCGCAGCTGGGCTACAGGAGTGCTCTGTTCTTTCTTTGAGAGGGGAGGGAGGGTGAGTGTGGAATGGAGGTGGATGGGGGGGAGAAAACGCCAAGGAGATGACTTTATATGCTCTAGCTACTGCCCCACCCCACACACAAACCCTCCTCCTCCTCCTATTTCCTCCCTTGATTTCTCTGCCATTTGTAATTCCTGGTAGGTTATGTTTTCACAGCACATTTGCTTATTTTTATTTATGTTGTTCATGTGCTGGTTGCTGGTTCTTGTGAAGACATTCTACCGTGTTCATTATCTTGTAAAAAAAAAATTTGTTGTGCAAACTTAAAATTACTTCCCACCGTGGCTGTACGCGTGACGACGGAGCGGCGGCTTTATGTAGAGTTCCTCCTCTAGCTTGTCATGTGTTGTGTTGCATCTTTTCTTTTTATTGAACTTAAACCGCGGCACTTGTTTCCGAACGGATGGAGTGTTTGTTCGGCTGCTCTGGTCTCGTTCGAAATCAAATCGTCGTGGATCAAGGGTTGGATCCCATCCATCCCATAACAAGACATTGTAGTACATCAACTGTCATTGTAGTCAGCATCGTGGTTTATCTTTGTTCGGGGATTTTCAACAACTGATAACAAGACGGACCGTGTTTCTCGAAAAAGGGAATGGAAAGATGGGCCCACTAGAAAAAAGAAATTAAATCAAGAACGATGGGCGGTGATATAAAAACACAGAAACAATATTTTATTTCAAAAAATGATTTCTTTTAAATGAGCGTAGAAAGTGAGGAATGTTTTTAGTCGGTTGACACGAGATAAGCATAGAGATCTCTGCATCTGCCATTGATGAATTTTATTGTGTTATAGATCCACACAATTGTTTCTATATAACACAATAATAATAGGATTTGTTGATGAATTTTACGATAATGGAGAGCACATCTAGATGTATAAGTAGAAGTGTTTTCAAAATAACTCTAAAACTTTGAACTGAGCTTTTAAATGAAATCCAGCTCTTGGCAACCTCGAGTGGAACTATTTTCAAAAGATTTTAAAACCTTAAAATATGCTCTCTTTTTTTTGCAAAAGTTTCATGTTCTCTGCAACTTGGACTGGAAATGTTTTCAAAGGATTTCTAAAACATTGAAATGCATTATTTGAAACTGTAGTCCCTAGGCAACCTGGATTGGGACTGTTCCCAAAGTATTTACAAAACTTTGAAATGCGCTTTATGTTTTGAAAATTTCCAGATCTAAGCAAACCTAGCGTGTAACTATTTTGAAAGAATTTCGAAAACTTATAAATACATTTTTTTTATTTTGAAAATTGCAAGCCCTGGGCAACCTGGAGTGGAATTGTTTTCATAGGATTTCTAAAACTTTGCATTTCTTATTTTCAGAATTGCAAGCTCTAGGAAACATAGAGTGGGATTGTTTTTAAAATTTCAAAATACACTTTAAAAACAATATGTTATTTTTTTAAGAAAAATAAGCTCTAGGAAACCTAGAGTGGAACTAGTTTCAAAGGGTTTCCCTAACTCTAATGCACTTTTTTGTTTTGAAATTTTAAATCTCTAGGCAACCTAGAGTGGGATTATTGCCAAATTTTTGAAATATGCTTTAAAAAATCATGATTCATTTATTTTTGTTGATAATTTGAAACCTAGTCAACCTGGAGTGGAACTATTTTCAAAATAATTTTAAAAATTTACAATATTGTATGGTTTAAAAATTGCTAGCTCTTGAAAACCTCAAGTGGAACTGTTTTCAAAGGATTTCTAAGGCTTTATATAAATCTTAACATTGCAAGGTCTACGCAACAGTGAGTGGAATAGTGATTGAAGGATATCAAAAACTTTGAAATAAAATTGGTCTTTTGAACATTGCAATGTCTATGCAACCATGGGTAGAAATGTTTTCAAAATGTTGATATACGTTTAAAAAACGAAGCGCTAGCCAATTTGAAGTAAAATTGTTTTCAAAATTTTGATATAGGTTTAAAAAATCAAGCGCTAGCCAACTTGGAGTGGAATTGTTTTCAAAAGATTTCTAAAACTTTGGTATAAAGAATTTGAGATCCAGGAAACCTGGACTAGAAATGTTTTCAAAGGATTTCTAGAACCTTGACATATGTCTTTTTCTAGATTTGAAGTTCTAGGGAATCTGCAGCAGAACTATTTTCAAAGCATTTCTATAACTCTGAAATTATTTTTCTGTTTTAAAATTGGAAGCTCTAGGCAGTCTGGAGCGCAAATGATTTCAAAGGATTTCTATAACTCTGAAATATATTTTTGTTTTGCAATTTTTGAAGCTCTTTGGAGTGGAGTTGTCTTCAAAAAGATTTCTCAAACTTTGAACTATGTTTTTTTTTAAATCATGCTCTAGACAACCTAGAGAGGAACTCTTTTCACAACATTTCCAGACTTTGAAGGTTTTTTTTTGTTTCCTTAATTGCAAGCTGTAGGCAACATGGAGTGGAATTGTTTCAAAGGATTTCTAAATCTTCAAAATACATTTTTTGTTTTGAAATTTGCAAGCTCTACACAGCTTGGAGCACAAATGGTAAGGATTTCCCAAACTTTGAAATATGTTTTTTATTTTAAGCAACTAAGCTTGAAAAGCTTGGAGTGGAATTTTTTCAAAAAGATTTCTAAAATTTTGAAAATATAGTTTTTTGTTTTTAAATTCCAAACCCTATGCAACCTAGAGTCGAACAGTTTTCAAAAGATTTCGAAAACATATTTTTCTGGAAACTGCAAGCTATAGACAGCCTAGAGAGAGACTGTTTTCAAAGGATTCCTTAAACGTTGAAATACATTTAAAAACAATCAAGGTCTTGGCAACCTTGAATGGAATTTCTCTCAAAGCATTTTTTATAACTTTGGAATATAGTATTTTTGTTTTGGAAATTTGAAGCTCTTGGCAACCTTGAGTGGATTGCTTTGAGAGCATTTCTGAATTTTTCTAATAGCTTTTTGTTTCATTGTAATCTCTAGGCATCCTCAAATGGAATTGTTCCCAAAACTTTGAAATGGTAAAAAAAATTCTAAAAAGAAAATCAAGCTGTAGCCACCCTAGGGTGAAACTGTTTGCAAAAGATTTCTGAAACTTTGGAATGCACAATTCGCAATCTGTTGGCACGTGATCGAAAACACACGCATCACACGACGGACCTTCGCTGTCATCTATGTTTTTTCTCCCTGCATAAAAAGAAAAAGAAAGAAACATGAGAGGAAAGTGGAATGGAGGAGGTCCTCCTTCCTTCCTTCCTTTTCCTACCGCCGTATCAGGGAAACACTATTGATGCGGTGAAAAAGAATGAATTCGAAGAGACCCGAAAAATCAAAATGGACACCCTCATAATTTGAGAAACCGGGAATTATTAATTATTTTGACACCTCTGGATATTCTGAAAACAAATCTCTACGTCTTGTCACACACGGTTGTCGATGTATTTTCTTTTTCAGCTATGGTGTTTGTGAAAAATCTGAATCAAAATGGATTTGCTTTAAGTTCCTTTTGAGCCGTACATTTGTCCCGTTGTGTGGCCTGCGAGTTCCCCCTTCGTTGAATACAGTCCTACGGATGTGTAGGAAACATTTATATATACACCTGCAAAACAAAAGAAACGTTTGTACGTGTCCTTGGAAAGAAATTGGATTGGTTTTTCTTTGAAACATCAGTATCCTTCCAGATTTTTCTTCATGGACAAACTACGGAGCTCCC
>NC_041393.1:765121379-765123222 GCF_002162155.2 Triticum dicoccoides | reverse complement strand
ATCATGGACCGGGTCGTGGCGGTACGTTCTGATCGAGCAGAGTCACCCACCTGCTCAACAGCAGTGGCTTTGCTCTAGTCTAGTCACTCACAGCAGGCCAAAATCACTATTTTGACCCTTTCAGCAAACTTTGTCACAAAATGAACTCGATATGAAAGTATTTCACGATCTGACCCTTTTAGCAACGCCATAGCCCGCGGCGTTTCTGCCCAAAATGAAAACGCCGAGCTAGCTAGCGTTCATGTTCAAAGAAGAAGCGCCGAGGTAGCTCGCGTTGCGGACCAGGTGAGAAATGCCAGAGGGCTTTGGCGTTTTTGCCCCGGACAGCAACGCCAGGAGCATTGGCGTTTCTGCAAAAGGAAGGTCGCAGTATGTACGTACTGTGGAGTAGCGACGCCTAGCTAGCTAGCTAGTCCATGGAAACGCCAATGCTTATGGCGTTGCTAGCCAGGGCAGCAACGCCCACTAGCTTGGCGTTTCTATGTGGACCGGCAACGCTAGCTAGCTCGGCGTTTGAATGTGGATTTGAAACGCGAGTTACATCGGCGTTTCTATATGGAGAGGAAACGTCACGGGCTATGGCGTTGCTAAAAGGGTCAAATCGTGAAATACTTTCATATTGAGTTCACTTTGTGGCTAGGGTTGTTGAAAAGGTCAGAATAGTGATTTCGACCCTCACAGCACTGGTACTCCAGCAGGAGGAGTAGGATTCGATTCTTTGCGGGGTGTGGGAGATGGTAGAGCGGATACCAGTTTGAAGCAGGAAACGGGCAGCCTAGCCTAGCTAGCCGCCAGCACAGCTCTTGGGAGAAGTCGCCTCCCTCTGCGGCCTGAATGCACGGACAAGAGCAGAGGTAAAGTAGGCCGTCTTTACTTGACTGACTGACTTGACTAGCTCGTGAACACTGTGCCTGCCTCTGGCCGTGATCTGATCTCCGCACAGTGGATACCTAGCTAGCTAGCTAGGCCATTCCTTCCCAGCTAAGGCAACAGCCAACAGCAAAGGTGATGAATGGAGTGAAGCACGCATGCATGCATGGTGACTCGACTCGATGCATGTAGATGTAGGAGCATGTGGCAGCCAACTCCTCCATGCTTGGGTTGGGTTTTAACATGAGCGCGTGATGGCTGTGTGTAACAAGGCGTACAACGGCAGGATATGTGCTTGCCTCACGTACGTTTTTTGGTACGTATGTATGTATACTTAAGATTGCCTGTGAAAGTGAGTAGCTACCTAGCATCGATCATGCATGCATGCGTTGCTTCTGGGAATGGGGGATGCGGCCATGCGGGGGAGGAAGGGCATGCAGTACGTGAGATGGATAAGACTCTCTCTCTCTCACACACACACACACACACACACAGAGCAGGCACAGCTGTAGCTGGAGTGGAATAGCAGCACGTACACTGTCCGAACGGACGGACGAACGAATGGATATCGATCGCCCTCCCTCCTCCCCCATCATCAATAATGCAGCAGCAGCTGGGTCTGGGTAGCAAAAGATCTCTGCCTGCCTGTGCCATGCATGCTTGTGACTGGGTCGCAGTCTCACACTCAGACTGCTGTGAGTGAGTGTGAGGGGTACGTAGAATCCACGCCATCAATAATGCATGCACTAGCACTGGCATTGGCACTGGCACTGGCTGCGGCAGTGGGTGGGACAGCAGCAACGAGACAAGCGACCGGATCAAAACGTACCACGACGGCCATTCAGTTGGTCAGTTCACTTCACTTCACCGCAGTGCCCCCACCACCGCACACAGTCAACACACACATGAATCATGCGTGCATGCATGCATGCAGTCGTACCGAAAGCAATGCAGGCGGCCGACGGGTGGGCCA
>NC_041393.1:765120668-765121287 GCF_002162155.2 Triticum dicoccoides | reverse complement strand
ACCCCGCTTCACGGGTGGCCTGCTCCGGCCTACGTGCAATCAAGCAGCCCGGTTGGCACACAAGCAATCGAGCAACACCCATAAACTAATCTTTCCTTGTCTCGTCTTAATTTGATTAGGACCTTAACCCCTTATGAATTTTGCAGGGTGACAAACATACATCTGTGACTGTGATCCGTACGTGCATGCATGCATGCATGTCAATGGCACGCTTGTGTCAACGGTCAAACACATGCATGCCCAAGCTAGCTAGGGTTCTGTCCACAAGACACGAGTTAGCTTCGTGCGTCGTTAATTAATAACCAAATAAAAGAAAGGGATACACGTACGGCGATATTGTTGTGTACCAAATGTCACGTGCATGACATGACATTCCGTGGCTCGTGTACGGCATAGCCCAAGGGCGGAGACGGGGCCAACACGGCTGGAGGGGAGGTTGACGGCTCGGATGACTGGTGCGGACAGGGGGAGGAGAGTGGATGAAAAAGGCGTGTCATGACTGTTACCGTGTGCCACAGCCGTGACGAGGACAGTAACGCTACAGGCCCACATGACAACAACTAGAGTGTTGAAGAGAGGAGTGAACCCTGACAAAGGGGACCCACTAGCGCTTGTGTGT
>NC_041393.1:765099921-765120199 GCF_002162155.2 Triticum dicoccoides | reverse complement strand
CAGGTGGCGTTAATTGCGTGGGTTGCGTTCCGTGGAGGATCATCGATGATTGTAACATACAACTTCAAGAGAAAGAGAAGTTGCCCTTCTTCTTCATATTGTCTCCTCCTTCCCCTTTCTCCTACCAACTACCCCTCTCCTCCTCAGATCTTGATCGGCCTGTAACACTTGGTATCAAAGGTCAACCGACCTGGAGACGGCGTACCCCCACCGCGCTACACCACCAAGCAAGTGCTCAAGGTAGCGGCGATGGAAGAGGAACTCGCGGAGCTCCTTCTATCGGTCAACGAAGGCCGAGCCGCAAACAACAACAATTTGGAGGTAATCCAGCACTCGCTCGAGCTCTGGCGTCCCGCGGTCACCAACCTCCAGCATCCACTCGATGAGCTAGGTACCCAGGTGGGCAGGATTGCGCTCCACCCAGTGCTCGTAGATCCTGCGCCTCCATTGGAGAGCAATTGGTGTGTACGGTGCCGACGTCACCAACCGTCAACCTAGGGCACCACAACCCAAGTGACCACGGTGATATCGGCAATCAAGGCGGCTTGGTACACGGGGTAGTCACCAGCCTGGAACCGCCTCCGGTCAAGGGTGTGTTTCCCTCTTGTCCACCTTTAGATTTCGTCTCTATTGGTATGGATCTAAGGCGTGTTCCAGAAACCAATCTCCAACACGACGAACAACACATTCCACATGCTCACTGGGTGTTGCCCAAGTTGGATTTTCCGCAATTCGAGGACGAAAATCCTCAGTTCTGGAAAAATAATTGTGAAAAGTACTTTGATGTGTATGTTGTGCACTGTGAGATGTGTTTTTGTGTTCCTACTCTTCCCTTCATCGGTAACGCGGCTAGATGGTTGCAGTTACACGAGTCAAGCACAAAATCCTTTGATTGGGATGAACGTTGGACTGCTTTATGTAGAAAATTCGGACGCAGTCAATATCAGGCGCAACTTCGACAGTTTGCTACACTATCTGAGACAGGCATAGTGACAGAGTATATGAGTCGATTTGAAGAAATGACCGACCATCTCCTTGCACAAAATCCAGGATTTGATCCAGTCTACTTCACCACTAAGTTCTTAGATGCTTTATATTATGAGATTCGAGTAGGTATTGTTTTGCACCATCTCAAAGACCTCGACTGCAACACCACTAGGCTGACCACCGTCTAGTTTCGCCGGAGTGGCCATATGTGAACTGAGAGCGGGGAGGGAGCAGGAAGGTGAGAGAATAGTGAAGCGCAGCGCGAGCGGGAGGGGAAACGAGTTTGATCTGGACATCACCATCTAACGGCGTGCGGCACGGCTCGTTACGCCATGTAGGTAGAAAACGAGCCCCATCTGTCATAAACGTACTCCAGAGAGCCAAATCCGCCGATCACAAGTTTTTGCAAAAAGGTTACACAAGACATGGTGTTTTCTACAAAAAGTTGTAAACTCATGTTTTCTACTAACATAGCCTTTAATGTGGTGGGTTTGTGCAATTTACTCATCTGACAGCTATATTGGCTAATAAACACATCATCCGTGTAAGTGGAGAGCTCCAATTTTCAAAACATTTGGACATCCGAGGAGCTCTCAGCAAAAAAAGATAAATGGGGGATCTGTAAAAATGTTTGTACTGTTTTGGCTCGATTTGTCTTTTTTGCTGAGAGTTGCTCATATGTCGAAATGATTTGAAATTGGCAACGGGCCTCACACATCAAATTGTCTACCGCACAATTTTTTTAGGAAGTTTTTGATTTTTTGTTAATTTTTTACAATTTTTTTCTAAGCAGGTGCAGATGAGGCTGGACACCAAAACGCCCTACTCGAAGATGGTGCCTTCTTTCAGTCAGCAGTGTTAGAAAGCACCATGGACATGGAGCATGGGTGCGTGGTCTCTCTTTTGTACCAGTGCTGCAACCTCTGAACCAGATTCAACTCGGGAACTCACAAGTCAGAATCAATCTCTCTCCCAAAAAAAAAAGTCAGAATCAATCAATGAAGCTACTGGTGTGTACGTGTGTGATCATGCAAGCACTAGCACTAGCACTAGCACTAGCACTAGCAGAGTAGCAAGCAGTGGGACAGCAGCAACAAGACAAGCGACCAGATCAAAACGTAGTTGATGAGTTGATCAGTTCAGTTCAGTACCCTCACCACGCACAGCCAACGGACACATGCACGCATGACTTGGCGTAAACAGCAATGTAGGTGGTCGACAGGCGGGCCACGACCCGACCCCCACCCCCACCTCACGTACGGCTGGCCGACTGGCCGTGCTCTCGTGGTCTCCGGGCTGGCAGTGGCACACAAGTAAAGCAAGGGGTTGCAGTCTTAAATTAATCTCAAAGTCATCCCTTGTCCTTTTCTTTTATGAATTACTCCCTCCGTCGTAAATTAATCTCAAAGTCATTCCTTGTCTTCTTCTTTTATGAATTACTCCCTCCGTTCCTAAATATAAGTCTTTTTATATAATTGCTGACGAATCCACCGCAGAACGAGTAAGAAAGAAGGCTCTCTCGCGCCGCTCCCGCGGGCGGCTCGGGAGAGGAAAATCTAGCCACCGCCGGGAGCCCACCCACCACTCCTGCTCCCCTCGCCGCCGCCGGTGTGCGCAGCCGGGCAAAGCCCGTGCAGCGGCGGCGGCGGCGGGGCCGTTGGTCCCTTCTGCTCACGCTCGAGCGGCGCGGGCGGCTCGATCTGGCGGGGACGGGAGCTCGGCATGGCGAGGTGCGCGGAGGAGCGCAAGTGGGGCGAGCTTGCGAGGTTCCGGCGCTATGGCGGGCGCGGGGCTGCGCGGATCTGGCGCCGTCGCCGGTGGACGAGGCGGAGAGGAGCTGTGGTGCTACGCGGGCCCTTGAGCGGGCGGGCGGGCGCAAGGAGACGGCGCGGGGCTGCGGCGATCTGGCGCAGTCGTCGGTGCTTGAGGCGGAGGGGAGGTGCGGTGCTACCAGGGCCTTGTGTGGCCGGGCGGGCGCGGGTGGCTCGCTGCCACGGCGAGCGCCCTTGGCGGTGCTATGGCGGGCACTTGCAGATCCGGCTGGCTGGTGGCCAGGGATGCAGCGGGCGGCCGCGGATCCGGCGAGCATGTTGGGGCTGGCGTTGGTGAGGCGAGGCGCGAGGTTGCGGACGGTCGACCAGATCTGGGCCCGTCCAGGCCGGAGGCTACGCGCGGGGTTGCAGTGCGTAGTGGAGGAGGTCCGAGGCTGCGCAACGGGCGAGCGCGGGCGGTGCTGGAGCAGAGAGGCTCCGACCGCGGTTGGATGCGGGGTGTAGGACCCGATGTGGTCTCTGCAGGCCCGCCGTCGGGGAGGCTTGGTGGTGGCCCGGCACAGCGGTGGCGCGCTTGCTGTGTGGGGGTGCGCGGTTCAGTGGAGGCACGGGTCGACCTCGACCTGCTACGTGGGAGTGGCTGCCCCGGGTGAAAGCTTGGCCGGTGCTGGCCGGCCGACAGCGACGGCGCCTGTGGGCGTCGCTATCCTGCTTGGAGGCGTCGTCGGGAATCACATAGCCAGATCTCCCGGATCAAGTCTTTCGGGTGAAAACCCAGATCCTACTGCAGGGTCGGGCGGTGGCGTCGTCTTCAATGTCGTTCCCCTCTTTAGGGCACCGTCTGGAAGACTTTGATCCCTTTGGTGCTTCCAACAACTGGACGCGCTCGGTGGTTTCTGTGGCAAAGATGACGATGGTGAGCAATGTCGGAGGCGTGGCCTTGGTCGTGGTAGTCGGCTCTTCTTCTCCGGCGTGTCCGTGGGTGTGCCTCGACTGCCTGTTGCTGTGAAGTCGAAGCCACGATGGGGGGCCGGTGGTATACGATGACGCGTAACAGATGGCTCGTTCGGTGATCCTGTGTGACGCCACCCTTGCCTAGCTTCCTTAGCAGTTCGTTGTCGAAGTCAGAGCTGCGTTGCCTAGTATGGATTGGTTGGAGTGTTGAGCTGCTGCTATTAGGGCTGTAGTTTTTTTCCTTTTTCTCTTTCTTTGATCTTCGGATCTGGTCCTAGGACCTTCATCACCTTGTTGTTTTCCGCTGCTTCCTGCTATTATCAATGAAATGCCAGCGATGCTGGATCTTTCAAAAAAAAAATATAAGTCTTTTTAAAGATTCTAATATGGACTACATATGAAGCATAATGAGTGAATCTACACACTAAAATACGTCTATATTCATCCGTATGCAATCCATATTTAAATCTCCGAAAAGACTTATATTTAGGAATGGAGGGAGTAGGTCCATGACATGTCTGGCAAGAGCACAGAGATGAGCCAGAGTCCAGAAAAAAAAACTATTGCTAGTCACTTCATAATCTGTATGGAAGAGCCAATCCGATTCATTGGTCAAGGCTAATCTATATAAACTAGATTTCTATGTTTAATCTGTAGTACTGGCAAGAGCTCTTCTATACACAAGATGAAACCAAATAGACAGATGAGCATATCAAATAAACAAAATGTATCTAAGCATAACTGAATTTGTGCACATTTGCACATGTTGACCTTATTGTTGAATCTAAGTTGCAAAACATATGCAAACGATACAATTTATAATCTACAAGGTTCTACAAATGTGCACACCTAATAATACAATAAAACCACTATTAAAATATTAGTTGGATATTATTCTTTAGAAATCTCCAACATGATATTTGGCGAAACTAAACTATAAATGAAAATATGGGCATATATACAAATATGTATGTGTGCACTATATAATTTGCGAAATTGTGATAAAAATTTCAAATATAATTTATTTTAAATCAGTTAATTGAAATGTATCATCAACAAAGTGATCAAAGATATACATTATAACCGAGAACAAAGAACATTGGTTAACTATACTAACTTAAGTTATGTGGTTAACTATATCAACTAAATAATATAATTTACACTTCTTAATATTGTAGTATGATAAGAAAACATAAAACTTTAGTATAAAAACTATTTATTTCATTTTGCCAATTTCTTCGGAACGTCCCCGAGGACGACCTCCGCCAGCACCCTATCAATAACGCCGACCGATCTCGCTAAAGAGTCTAATACTCCTGCAAATTGCGGTGAAAGATCATAAGTTACAAGGTGCAACAAGTTGAGGACTGGCAATCTTTCAAAATACCAACTCATTGACTACATTGTGTGGTCTTGTTGGACGACGGCACAAGGAGAAACTCAGCGGAGCCACTAGCACAACTCTTGTAGTTGTGCGCGATGCCTAAGTTGTATAAGAAAGAAACTATTTTGTACTTAATAGTACATGGGTTGTGCTAATGTGTCTTGAAACACAGTGTCTCGTATGGAAGGTTTGAGTTCCTTCCACCGCCTTGTGATAGAAATTTAGCATTGGGTCACTTCTATTCCCTTAGTAGAGCTCTGTTTTCATACTCTATCTCCTAAATAAATATGTGATGCTATATTTCATTTCTTTTGCATCTCTTTAACATGATTGAAGTTCTGCTTTCGTACCTCTATTTAAGTTGATCTTATCCTAGAGATATCATATTGCTCCTTGCTGCCCACTATCATGTCTTCATATTGTCTATATCCAATCATACCTCAAATATCCATTTAAGGAACCCTTGAATAATGAATAGCATATTCCGTATAACTATCATGTTTTGGTCTTGTCTGTTTGAAACTGTTATTCATCACAGTAATTGGTGGTTTTATTTTCCACTAGCAGAAAACAGGGCTTTGGTTCAGGCCTAGCCAGCCCATTAGTCCCGGTTCTTCACGAACCGGGACCCATGGGCGGCATTAGTCCCGGTTCATGAGCCTAGGGGGTCGGCCGGGGCCTCGTGGACATTGGTCCCGGTTCGTCTGGATCCATTTGTCCCGGTTCTAGGCACGAACCGGGACCAATGGGACGCGCTCCTGGCCCACAGCCATTGGTACCGGTTCGTGCCTAGAACTGGTACAGAAGGGTGGGCTTTAGTCTCGGTTCCTGCCACGAACCGAGACAAATAAGTTGCCTATATATACCCATCGCCGCGGCAGAGCACTCCACAATGCTCTGTTTTTTCTGGCCGACGAGGGGAGGGCATTTGGATGCTCTAGCTCACCTCCTATGCACATGAGGTGTTCGATGAAATGCCCAAGCCACACTAGTTAAGCTTTCTCCTCTCGAAGCTCGACCTCGGAGCTCCATTTTCCCCGAGATTTGTCTAGATTTAGCGGTCCGTCACGCCCCGTCCCCGTTTTCACCGCCGTCGATCGCCCACGCCGATCTCGTCACCGGCACCACCGTGGTGAGCCTCTTGTTCTTATCTTCTTTTTGATTTTCTTACTTTAGATAGATACTTGTCTGATTTTCTTACTTTTGACACACATAATTATATATAATGCACGCAGATGAACCGGCAATGGATGTATGGTGACAGACACACATCTGAGTACATTAAGGGCGTGCATAATTTTCTCGAAGTGGCTGAGGCAAACAAGCAGAATGGTTTTATGTGTTGTCCATGCCCTAAATGTGGGAATATGAAATCTTACTTTGACCGGAAAATCCTTCACACCCACCTGCTTTACAAGGGTTTCATGCCACACTATAATGTTTGGACGAGGCACGGAGAAATAGGGGTTATGATAGAAGACAACAAGGAAGAAGAGGACGATGACAACTATGTGCCCCCTGAATACGGTGATGCTGCAATGGGGGGGAGCTGCTAAAGATCAAGAGGAACCAGACGATGTGCCCGATGATGCTGCAACGGGGGAAGCTGCTGAAGATCAAGAGGAACCAGACGATGTGCCCGATGATGATGATCTCCGCCGGGTCATTGTCAATGCAAGGACGCAATGCGAAAGTCAAAAGAAGAAGCTGAAGTTCGATCACATGTTAGAGGATCACAAAAAAAGGGTTGTACCCCAATTGCGAAGATGGCAACACAAGGATGGGTACCGTACTGGAATTGCTGCAGTGGAAGGCAGAGAATGCTGTGCCTAATAAAGGATTTGAGAAGCTACTGAAAATATTGAAGAAGAAGCTTCCAAAGGATAACGAATTGCCCGACAGTACATACGCAGCAAAGAAGGTCGTATGCCCTCTAGGATTGGAGGTGCAGAAGATACATGCATGCCCTACTGACTGCATCCTCTACCGCGGTGCGTACGAGGATTTGAATGCATGCCCGATATGCGGTGCATTGCGGTATAAGATCAGACGAGATGACCCTGGTGATGTTGACGACGAGCCCCGCAGGAAGAGGGTTCCTGCGAAGGTGATGTGGTATGCTCCTATAATACCACGGTTGAAACAACTGTTCAGAAACAACGAGCATGCCAAGTTGATGCGATGGCACAGTGAGGACCTTAAGAAAGACGGGAAGTTGAGAGCACCTGTTGACGGGTCACGGTGGAGAAAAATCGAGAGAGAGAGTACTGGGTTGAATTTGCACGTGACCCAAGGAACGTATGGTTTGGTTTAAGCGCGGATGGCATTAATCCTTTCGGGGAGTAGAGCAGCAATTACAGCACCCGGCCCGTGACTCTATGTATGTATAACCTTCCTCCTTGGATGTGCATGAAGCGGAAGTTCATTATGATGCCAGTTCTCATCCAAGGCCCTAAGCAACCCGGCAACGATATTGATGTGTACCTAAGGCCATTAGTTGAAGAACTTTTACAGCTGTGGAATGGAAACGGTGTACGTGCGTGGGATGAGCACAGACAGGAGGAATTTAACCTGCACGCATTGCTGTTTGTAGCCATCAACGATTGGCCCGCTCTCAGTAACCTTTCAGGACAGACAAACAAGGGATACCACGCATGCACGCACTGTTTAGCTGACACCGAAAGTATATACCTGGAAAAATGCAGGAAGAATGTGTACCTGGGCCATCGTCGATTTCTTCTGACCAACTATCAATGTCGAAAGAAAGGCAAGCATTTTAAAGGCGAGGCAGATCACCAGAAGAAGCCCGCCATGCATACCGGTGATCACGTACTTGCTATGGTCAATGATTTACACGTAATCTTTGGAAAGGGTCCCGGTAGACTAGCTGTTCCGAGTGACACTGAGGGACACGCACCCATGTGGAAGAAGAAATCTATATTTTGGGACCTACCCTACTGGAAAGACCTAGAGGTCCGCTCTTCGATCGACGTGATGCACGTGACGAAGAACCTTTGCGTGAACCTGCTAGGCTTCTTGGGCGTGTATGGGAAGATAAAAGATACAGCTGAGGCACGGGAGGACCTGCAACGTTTGCACGAAAAATACGGCATGCCTCCAAAGCAGTATGAAGGTCCTGCCAGCTATGCTCTTACCAAAGAAGAGAAGGAAATCTTGTTTGAATGCCTGCTTAGTATGAAGGTCCCGACTGGCTTCTCGTCGAATATAAAGGGAATAATAAATATGCTAGAGAAAAAGTTCCAGAACCTAAAGTCTCATGACTGCCACGTGATTATGACGCAACTGCTTCCGGTTGCATTGAGGGGGCTTCTATCGGAAAATGTCCGATTAGCCATTGTGAAGCTATGTGCATTCCTCAATGCAATCTCTCAGAAGGTGATCGATCCAGAAATCATACCAAGGCTAAGGAGTGATGTGGTGGTGTCAGTTTCGAGCTGGTGTTCCCACCGTCCTTCTTCAATATCATGACGCACGTCCTAGTTCATCTAGTTGACGAGATTGTCATTCTGGGCCCCGTATTTCTACACAATATGTACCCTTTTGAGAGGTTCATGGGAGTCCTAAAGAAATATGTCCATAACCGCGCTAGGCCAGAAGGAAGCATCTCCATGGGCCATCAAACAGAGGATGTCATTGATTTTGTGTTGACTTCATTCCTGGCCTTAAGAAGATAGGTCTCCCTGAATCGCGGTATGAGGGGAGACTGACTGGAAAAGGCACGCTTGGAGGGGACTCAATAGTATGCAGGGACGGATATTCTTGGTCTCAAGCACACTACACAATTCTACAAAACTCTACCTTGGTGACCCCGTATGTCGATGAACACAAGAACAGTCTGTGCTCCAAACACCCGGAGCAGTGCCAAAATGTGAACACATCAGGACTTTCAGCAGTTGGTTGGAAACACGTCTCAGAGGTGACAACACTGTTTGTGATGAGCTGTACTCTTTGTCCAGGGGACCATCTTCGACTGTATTGACTTACAAAGGATATGAGATAAATGGGAATACATTTTACACGATCGCCCAAGATCAAAAGAGCACCAACCAAAATAGCGGTGTCCGCTTTGATTCAACAACCGAGAGGGGAAAGGACACATATTATGGTTACATAGTGGACATATGGGAACTTGACTACGAAGTAGGTTTTAAGGTCCCTTTGTTTAAATGCAAATGGGTCAATCTGTCAGGAGGCGCGGTACAGGTAGTCCCACGGTATGGAATGACAACAGTGGATTTGAACAATCTTGGGTACACTGACGAACTGTTCATCCTAGCCAATGATGTGGCACATGTTATCTATGTGAAGGACATGTCTACCAAACCGAGAAAAAGAAAAGAGAAGGAAGCGAATACATCATACGATGAGCCAAAGCGCCACATAGTTCTTTCAGGAAAAAGGGACATCGTGGGAGTGGAGGGCAAGACAGACCTGTCCGAAGATTATGAAAAGTTTCATGAAATTCCTCCCTCCAAAGTCAAGGCTGACCCAAGCATCCTCATAAATGATGAATATTATCCATGGTTACGGCGCAATAAGGAAATGACACAAGCAAAGAAAAAGTGAAGACTTTCTCCACAACTATTATGATGATACCATGCCAACTTTCAACCTTTTCGTAGTTCATTTGAAATGCCTGTTGTAACAGACAAGTTTCCGTATGAAATCCTGATACTTCGAAAGAGATTGTCCGTTTTGTACATGAAGTGCATCCAGTTTTTGCCGTAACCCTCTTAACTTTCTTGCACATGCTATGTGGACGAAATGATGATACCATGCCAACTTTCAACCTTTTCAGAGTTCCTTTTCAATTTCAGGGTCTTATAGCTCAAAATAATCATTAAATGCATGAAAATAACAAATGAAGTCAGAAAGGGTTGAAAATTGATGATGTGGATTTGAATGGTGCATTTTGAACACACAAAAAGTCAGGAGTTCAAATAAGTTTTAAAAAATGAAATCCCTTTGTAACAGACAAAGTTTCCGTATGAAATCTTGATACTTCAAAAGAGATTGTCCGTTTTGTACACGAAGTGCATCTAGTTTTTGTCGTAACCCTCTCAACTTTCTTGCACATGCTATGTGGATGAAATGATGATACCATGCCAACTTCCAACTTTTTTAGAGTTCATTTGAAATGCTTTTCAATTTCAGGGTCTTATAGCTCAAAATAATCAGTAAATGCATGAAAAATAACAAATGAACTCAGAAAGGGATGAAAATTGATGATGTATGTAGAAACCAAATAAAATAAAATAAACTTTAATAAAATATATAAGTAGAAAAAACAAATAAAAAATAAAATAAACTTTAATACCATAAATAAAATTGGTGGACCTAAAATTACCAAAGTATTTTCTGTTCAAAACATTATAAGCAAAAAGAATTTTCCTGAAGTAAATAAAATAGCAACACTAAGTATTTTGTTGTAAGTAGAAACAAAATAAAATAAAAAAAGCAAAAAGAAAATAAAAAAACAGGGAAAAATTGAAAAAATGCCACCTACTAGGCCACCCCGGCCTGAATACGACTAGAAACCCATCCATGGGCCAGGATTCAGGCCCGCAGAAGGCCCCACAGGCATAGCAGTGCGAGATTAGGCCCAGAGGCCTGCAGTTGAGAGGAGCTCAATGGAGCTGGCGGGGCAGGGCTTATAAACCGGTCCTGCCGCTCCCCGGCTAGCGAGGTGGGACTAAACATCCCACCGCACCGCGGCTTTGGCAGTAGGACATTGGTCCCGGTTGGTGCCACGAACCGGGACCAATGCACACTTTTGGTCTCGGTTCGTGGCATCAACCGGTAACAATGCCCCCTGAGGGAGTCCCGGACTAGGGGGTGTCCGGACAGCCGAACTATCATCGTCGGCCGGACTCCAAGACTATGAAGATACAAGATTGAAGACTTCGTCCCGTGTCCGGATGGGACTTTCCTTGGCGTGGAAGGCAAGCTTGGCGATATGGATATGTAGATCTCCTACCATTGTAACCGACTATGTGTAACCCTAGCCCTCTCCGGTGTCTATATAAACCGGATGGCTTTAGTCCCTAGGACGAACAACAATCATACCATAGGCTAGCTTCTAGGGTTTAGCCTCCTTGATCTCGTGGTAAATCTACTCTTGTAATACCCACATCATCAATATCAATCAAGCAGGACGTAGGGTTTTACCTCCATCAAGAGGGCCCGAACCTGGGTAAAACATTGTGTCCCTTGTCTCCTGTTACCATCCGCCTAGACGCACAGTTCGAGAACCCCTACCCGAGATCCACCGGTTTTGACACCGACATTGGTGCTTTCATTGAGAGTTCCTCTGTGTCGTCACCGATAGGCTCGATGGCTTCTTCGATCATCAACAACGATGCAGTCCATGGTGAGACCTTTCTCCCCGGACAGATCTTCGTATTCGGCGGCTTTGCACTGCGGGCCAATTCGCTTGGCCATCTGGAGCAGATCGAAAGCTACGCCCCTGGCCGTCAGGTCAAATTTGGAAGTTTGAACTTCACGTCTGACATCCGCGGGGACTTGATCTTCGATGGATTCGAACCACAGCCGAGCGCGCCGCACTGTCACGACGGGCATGATTTAGCTCTGCAGCCGGACAGTACCCAGGAAGCCACACACGAGTCCGCTCCGATCTTCAATTCGGAGCCGGCTGCGCAGATCGAGGACGGGTGGCTAGACACCGCCTCGGGGGCTGCAACCTCTACGGCGATAGAGCCGAACACTGACCTTGTCCCTCATGAAGCTCGTGACTCCGAGGCGCCGGACTCCTCGCCGGACTCCGAACCTCCCGCGCCCCCTCCAATGGAATCCGATTGGGCGCCGATCATGGAGTTCACCGCTGCGGACATCTTTCAACATCACCTTTCGGCGACATCTTGAGTTTGCTAAAGTATCTCTCGTTATCAGGAGAGCCCTGGCCGGACTGCGGTTAGGACGGTTGGGATGCGGACGACGAAGAAATTCAAAGCCCACCCACCACCTACTTAGTAGCCACTGTCGACGATCTAACCGACATGCTAGACTTTGACTCCGAAGACATCGACGGTATGGACGACGATGCCGGAGACGACCAAGAACCAGCGCCTACCGGGCACTGGAAAGCCACCTCATCATATGACATATACATGGTGGATATCCCAAAGGATGGGAACGGCGGAGGAACAGAGGAGGATGACCCCTCCAAGAAACAGCCCAAACGCCGGCGTCAGCGGCGCCGCTCTAAATCCCGCCAAAGCAAGAATGGAGATTCCGGCACCGGAGATAATAACACCCCAGACAGTGCCGAAGACAACCCCCTGCAGCAAGATTCAGCACAGGAGGACGGAGGCGCCAGCCCTCACGAGAGAGCGGCAGACGAAGAGGTAGAGGATGATAATTACATGCCTCCCTCCGGAGACGAGGAAAGCCTCGACGACGACGAATTTGTCATGCCTCAGGATGCCGCCGAACAAGAGCGTTTTAAACGCAGGCTTATGGCCACGGCAAACAACCTCAAGAAAAAGCAGCAACAGCTTAGAGCTGATCAAGATCTGCTAGCCGACAGATGGACTGAAGTCCTTGCGGCCGAAGAGCATGAGCTCGAACGCCCCTACAAAAGCTACCCCAAACGCAAGCTACTACCCCGATTAGAGGAGGAGGCATATAAACCCGCAGCACCAGAGCACGATACGGCTGACCGGCCACCCCGTGGCCGCGACAGAGAGGCCTCTAGGCCCTCCATTAGAACCGTACCCCGACGTCGCTCGAAAAGCACAAGACCACAGGGGAACGCTCCGGACTTGCGAGACATATTGGAGGATAAGGCAAGACAATCAAGATCGATCTACGGATCGCGGGGGCGCCCCATGATATGTGACGACAACCATCGCGCCGGACACAGCAAGTCCGGCCAGGCCGAACACAGTAGACAAAACTCTTTTGAGCTTCATCGTGATATAGCCCAATACAGAGGCGCCGCACACCCATTATGCTTCACAGATGAAGTAATGGATCATCGAATCCCCGAAGGGTTTAAACCCGTGAATATTGAATCTTATGATGGCACAACGGACCCCGCGGTATGGATCGAAGACTATCTCCTTCATATCCACATGGCCCGCGGTGATGATCTCCACGCCATCAAATACCTCCCACTCAAGCTTAAAGGACCAGCTCGGCATTGGCTTAACAGCTTACCAGCAGAATCAATTGGGAGTTGGGAGGACCTGGAAGCCGCATTCCTTGATAACTTCCAGGACACGTATGTGCGACCACCAGACGCTGACGACCTAAGCCACATAATTCAGCAGCCAGACGAATCAGCCAGACAATTCTGGACACGGTTCTTAACTAAGAAAAATCAAATCGTCGACTGTCTGGATGCAGAGGCCCTCGCGGCCTTCAAATATAACATCCGTGACGAGTGGCTTGCCCGGCACCTGGGGCAGGAAAAGCCGAAATTCATGGCAGCCCTCACATCACTCATGACCCGCTTCTGCGCGGGAGAAGACAGCTGGCTAGCCCGCAGCAACAACCTCAGCAAAAATTCTGGCAGTCCGGATATCAAGGACCACAATGGCAGGTCGCGTCGCAACAAGAACAAATGCCGCATTAATAGCGACAATAATGAGGATACGGCAGTCAATGCCGGATTCAGAGGCTCTAAATCCGGTCAGCGGAAAAAGCCATTCAAAAGAACTACTCCGGGTCCGTCCAATTTGGACCGAATACTAGATCGCTCGTGCCAGATACACGGCACCCCCGACAAGCCAGCTAACCACACCAACAGGGACTGTTGGGTATTCAAGCAGGCAGGCAAGTTAATTGCCGAAAACAACGACAAGGGGCTGCATAGCGATGACGAGGAAGAGACCCGACCGCCGAACAATAGAGGACAGAAGGGTTTCCCCCCACAAGTGCGGACGGTGAACATGATATACGCAACCCACATACCCAAGAGGGAGCGGAAGCGTGCACTTAGGGATGTATACGCGATGGAGCCAGTCGCCCCGAAGTTCAACCCATGGTCCTCTTGCCCGATCACTTTTGATCGAAGGGACCACCCCACCAGCATCCGCCACGGCGGATTCGCCGCATTGGTGCTAGACCCAACCGTCGATGGATTTCACCTCACCAGAGTCCTGATGGACGGCGGCAGCAGCCTGAACCTGCTCTATCAGGATATAGTGCGCAAAATGGGCATAGACCCCTCAAGGATTAAACCTACCAAGACGACCTTTAAAGGCGTCATACCAGGTGTAGAAACCAATTGTACAGGCTCAGTTACACTGGAAGTGGTCTTCGGATCCCCGAATAACTTCCGAAGCGAGGAGTTAATCTTCGACATAGTTCCGTTCCACAACGGCTATCATGCTCTGCTCGGACATACCGCGTTTGCAAAGTTCAACGCGGTGCCGCACTACGCATACCTCAAGCTCAAGATGCCAGGCCCTCGAGGAGTCATCACGGTCAACGGAAACAATGAACGCTCTCTTCGAACGGAGGAACATACAGCGGCTCTCGCGGCAGAAGTACAGTGCAGCCTCCTAAGGCAATTCTCGAGTCCGGCCGTTAAGCGACCGGACACGGCTAAACGCGCCCGGAGTAACCTACAACAAGACCACCTGGCACGTTCCGAGCACGCGTAGCAGTGCGGCCCCAACCCCAGCCCCTGCAAAATTTCAAGACAGGTCCTTTGCGTACATCATTACGCTCTGGAGATACCATGGGCATGGGGGGAGGGGCACGACCACGGTAGGCCCAGTATGCGGCTTAACCACACCAGGGGCTCTCAAGTGTGTCATTCTTTTTCTTCTTCTTCTTTCTTTTTTTCCTTTTTTTTACCCACAGGACTCCGTTCACCAGAGGCCCTGTCCGGCAGCAGACTTGCCGAACTCACGATGCAACAGCCAGGGAAGGAGAAAGGCTACGACGAATATCCAGGTGGTCTCCACTACGAGCATTAAATCTATTTTATACACCATTCCGCAGCCTACCCCTGGAGGGGGACATGTTTAATAGTCCCATCCCTTGCTTATCGCACCATTTGTATCGTTCTGCATTCACAGCAGTATCTCTTGAATAAACAATGCAACACCTTTTTGCCTACAATTGCATTTCTTTATTATACATATGTTCATTTATGACATGTTGCATCCGTACACTTTGGTATGGCTAAATACACCAGGGGCTTATGTTTCCCGCATCATGGTGTGATAAGTCCGAACACTTTCACCAGTGCGGCACCTCGAACTTATAGCATTATATGCATCGGCTCCGAATCATGTCTTGGGTCAATAGTTGGGTTTGCCCGGCTCCCATGTTTTGGTACCTTATGTTCCGTTGTATCGGCTAAGGTAGCACTGGGAGAACCACTGCGATTGTGCCCCAGTTGAGTTGGGCGAGCGCCTCAATGGAGAAAGCTAAAACTGACTATCATGATGAGGCGAGAGCCGGTCGCTATTCGAGAGGTTTTTTGCGAGTCCCTAAAGACTTATGCTGCTTAGAGCGAGGAGCCGGCTTTGTCCGGCCCAGGCGTGGATAGCGCCCCAAATTCGGCCTTCCGAACACTAGGGGCTTCGCCGAAATTTAAAATTATAGAATTCTATGGCTAAGTGAGAGTGTTCAAGCATTATAAGTCCGGCTGCCTTGTTCGTTGTGTTGAGCGCCTCCCTAGATGGACCCAAAAATGGGAACAAGAGTGCTCAAATTTATCCCGAACACCCCAGCACTCGTGGCATGGGGGCTGAAGCCGACGACTTGCCATCTCTCAGATTTGATAAACAGCCGCATAGAAGGTAATATTTTAAATTAACAAGTGTTGCTTAGCGCATATGAACAAAGTTTTCAGCGCACAGGATAACAAAATGCGAGTCTACTCAAATATTACATCTTTGGAGCACTCACCCGCAATAATGCGGGCACCCTTCAGGACACTCTTATAATACATCTCGGGCGTGCGATACTCCTTGCCCAGCGGTGGCACGTCCGTCACAAGCTTCTGAGCATCCATCTTGCCCCAGTGCACCTTAGCGCGGGCAAGGGCCCGACGGGCACCTTCAATACTGGCGGAGTGCTTGATGACTTCAACCCATGGACACGCATCCACCAGCCGCCGAACCAGGCCAAAGTAGCTCCCAGGCATGGCCTCCTTGGGCCATAGCCGAACTATGAGGCCCTTCATGGCCTGTTCGGCCACCTTGTGGAGCTCGATCGACCAGCTGCTTCAGCTGGTCACTAAGGGGCACCGGATGTCCGGCCTCAGCATACTGAGACTAGAAGACCTTCTCCGTCGAGCTCCCCTCCTCGGCCCTGTAGAAAGCGGCAGCATCAGACACGCTGCGGGGCAGATCTGCGAACGCTCCTGGAGAGCCCCGAATTCAGGTAAGTGACAGGTAATTCACACTCACATGCTTACTCTGCATGAAAAATTCCTTACCCGCCGCTATTTTCTTCAACGCCTCGATTTCCTGGAGGGCCTTGTAGGCTTCGGCCTTAGCGGCTTTGGAACTCTCAAGAGCCGATGCAAGCTCAGACTCTCGAGTCTTTGAGTCGCGCTCCAAACTCTCATGTTTTTCCACGATAGCCTGGAGCTCTTGCTGTACCTCCGCCAGCCGCGCCTCCTGCTTCTCTCGCTTGGTGCGCTCCGCGGCCGCATTACGTTCGGCCACGGACACCGCCTCCTTCAGGGTCGCCACCTCGTTCGTGGCCCCTGCAATACCCACGTTATCCTTGTCATTTTTCTTGCAACCAAAGCCTTTTCTGTAAGGTACAATTTTTATAAGGTGTTACTCACCTTCCTTGTCCTCGAGCTGCTTCTTGGCACGGCCGAGTTCGTTCTCGGACCGCTCGAGGCTTTGCTTCAAAGTATTGACCTCCGCAGTCAGTGCGGCAGAGGTCAGCAGCGCAGCCTGCAATCCCATATTGACATAATTTTTATGACTCATGCGTATATCGTTTTAGATCCTCAGTCCGGTTTTTCTTTCCGAACACCGAACCGAGCATCAGGGGCTACTGTCTATGCGGTACTATTTAACACATATCACAATTCTTACCTCAAAGCCTGTTAGAAGGCTGCTGCAGGCTTCGGTCAGCCCGCTCTTGGCAAGCTGAACCTTCTGAATCACCGCACCCATGACTGTGCGGTGTTCCTCTTCAATGGAAGCGCCGTTGAGCGCTTCCAGCAAGCTATCCGGCGCCTCCGGTTGGACGGAGGCCACCGGCGTCACGGTCTTGCCCTTCTTACGAAGGGGCCGCCCGCCGGACTCCGGAGCCACTACAGGTTCCGGTGCGGAGTCTGGTGCAAAGTCCGGGAGGTTGCCCTACGGCACCTCCGGGGCCTCCTCCTCCTGGCAGGTCCCTTCCCAGGATCCCACCTCGGCATCGTCCGCATCACGAGGGGAGGAGGCGGTCGAAAGGGAATCCATATCCGACGCACCCAAGGACCCGCTCGACGAAGCGGGAAGATCCTCCTTGGGCGGACTGCGGGGTTGTATGCGGCATTAGAAAGACTCCATGTGGCGAAAATAAAAATCATGAAGTTATTCTGGAGTCCGGATACTTACGATCTCGCCAGGGGCTTGGCCCTTGGAGGCCAATCCTCGTCGTCGTCACTGGCGTGGGCAGAGCAGTCCGGGGGAAGAGTCCTTCCCTTCTTGGACCCTTCGGCCTCCCTCGTTGGGGAGGCCTTCCTTTTCTTCCCTCCCCCTACTGGGGGAGAGGCGTCTTTCTTCTCCTCCTCGCCTTCGTGGGAGGAGTCCGCCTCGGTGTCATCATCTGATGACACCTGAAAACGGGAACTCTTTCGAGTGCCCGTGGCCTTCTTCTTGGCCTTCTTCTCTGGCACCACATGGGGTGCTGGAGCCAGCAGCCCCGTTAAGCGGGCATCCGCTGGGTCTTCTGGCAAAGGGGCCGGACAGATAGTCTGCTCGGCCTTCTTCATCCAGTCCTGTCAAAGGAGAGGGAGTTTAGATCCCGCATAGAGTCAAACTATGGAAAACAAGCATCTCGTAAAGGGCAAAATCGCTTACCTCGCTAGCCGGACGCTGCGAGCTCAATCCGCGATCTTCGGTGGCGGATGCGGGAGCCTCGGCGCCCTTAAACAGCACCCTTCAGGCCTCTTCATACGTAGTGTCGAAGAGCCCGCTCAAAGTCTGGTGTTGCGCCGGATCGAACTCCCACATATTGAAGTCCCGTTGTTGGCACGAGAGAATCTGGCGGATGAGCATGACCTGGACTACGTTGACAAGTTTGAGCTTCCTTTTCACTAGCTTTTGGATGCAGGCTTGAAGTCCGGTCAGCTCCTCCGAATCGCCCCATATCCGGCCACTCTCCTTCCAGGAGGTGAGCGTATGGGGATGCCAGATCTGAATTCAGGGGCCGCTGCCCATTCAGGGTCACGCGGCTTGGTGATGTAGAACCACCCCGATTGCCACCCCTTAATGGTTTCCATGAAGGTGCCCTCAAGCCAAGTAACGTTGGGCATCTTGCCCACCATGGCGCCTCCGCACTCCGCTTGGCTGCCCTTCACAACCTTCGGCTTGACACTGAAGGTCTTGAGCCACAAGCCGAAGTGGGGCTTAATGCAGAGGAAGGCCTCACACATGACGATAAACACCGAGATATTGAGGATGAAATTCGGGGCCAGATCATGGAAATCCAGGCCGTAGTAGAACATGAGCCCCCGGACAAAGGGATGGAGTGGGGAGCCCAGTCCGCGAAGGAAATGGGAAAGAAATACTACCCTCTCATGGGGCCTGGGGGTGGGGATGAGTTCCCCCTCGTCGGGGAGCCGGTGCGCAATGTCGCTGGACAGGTATCCGGTGCTGCGCAGCTTCTGGATGTGCCCCTCCGTAACGGAGGAGGCCATCCACTTGCCTCCCACTCCGGACATAGTTGGAGAAGGTTGAGGTGAGATGTGCGGACTTGGGCGCTGGAGCTCGAGTTCGCAGAGATGGATAGGCAAAGGAGGAAGAAGGCGTAGGTAAAAGGGTAGATCTTTATCCCCTTATATGGGCGGACGAAACCATGCGTCCCCACCAGCCTGATGAAACTCGCTTATCTCCCAAGCGCCGCAATCAATAGCGCGGTTGGGTTACCCACGTCCGTATTGATGGGAATCCCGGAATAAGGGGAACACGATCTCTGCTTTGACAAGACGTGCCAAGGAAACCGCTTCGCTAAACGCGCGGAGGTGGTATAATAAAAATGATTCGAATAAAGGCTTGGTTGTGGTGTGACATCACGCCACGAAATATGTCAGCAGATTGAACTTGTGTAAATATTATCCACTCTACGGTGGTATGTGGAATTTGTTTTGCAGAGCCGGACACTATCCTGGTGTTCACAATCTTCTATAAATTATTCGGAGGAGGAACCCACCTTGCAATGCCGAAGACAATATGCGCGCCGGACTCATCGTCATTGAAGCCTGGTTCAGGGGCTACTGAGGGAGTCCCGGACTAGGGGGTGTCCGGACAGCCGAACTATCATCGTCGGCCGGACTCCAAGACTATGAAGATACAAGATTGAAGACTTCGTCCCGTGTCCGGATGGGACTTTCCTTGGCGTGGAAGGCAAGCTTGGCGATACGGATATGTAGATCCCTTACCATTGTAACCGACTCTGTGTAACCCTAGCCCTCTCCGGTGTCTATATAAACCGGATGGCTTTAGTCCGTAGGACGAACAACAATCATACCATAGGCTAGCTTCTAGGGTTTAGCCTCCTTGATCTTGTGGTAGATCTACTCTTGTAATACCCACATCATCAATATCAATCAAGCAGGACGTAGGGTTTTACCTCCATCAAGAGGGCCCGAACCTGGGTAAAACATTGTGTCCCTTGTCTCCTGTTACCATCCGCCTAGACGCACAGTTCGGGACCCCCTACCCGAGATCCGCCGGTTTTGACACCGACACCCCCCTTTAGTCCCGGTTGGTGCCACCAACCGGGACCAAAGCCCTCTGCTTCCCGCCCTTTGGGCTGCTGAAAAGAGACCTTTGGTCCCGGTTGGTGGCACCAACTGGGACTAAAGGGTGCATTGGTCCCGGTTGGTGTGACGAACCGGGACCAAAGCCTTTGCTATATAAGCCAGCACTTGGGAAATTTTCAGATTTCCATCACCAGTTGCCCCCGACGCGCCGACCTACTCGATGCCGCCAGGCTGCCCCGCCGCCGT
>NC_041393.1:765038212-765099249 GCF_002162155.2 Triticum dicoccoides | reverse complement strand
GTCCCCATCGTCGCTGGCCACGCCCCTGCCCCGGCCCGCGCCCCCCACCGTGGCCGTCGCCGACGCCCTCGCCGGCCGCCCCCGATGTGAGCCGCCACCGCCACAGCACTGTTCATATAATCTGTATTATTTTTTTGTTCATTGAATTTTTTTGTTTGTATGAATAATGCGGTAGCTATATGATGAATGGATGTGGCTATGTATGTATGAATATAATGTTCATAGCATTTTTTGTTTATATTTTTTTCATATATGTATTAATTTTTTATTTAGGTTAGTAGATAGCAATTTTAGGTTAGTGCTTAGTAGTTGAACTAGTTGATTTAATAAAACTATTTATGAAATTTCACTATAGATAGAAGTAGTTTATTTTTAGTAAGTACTACTTTATTTTATTTATTTATAGTAAGTGCTTAGTAGTTGAACTAGTTGATTTAATAAAACTACTTTATTTTACTATATATAGAAGTAGTTTATTTTAAGAAAGAAAATTAATAGAACTAGTTTATTTTTTTAGTTCAAGCAATTAATCCCGCATCGACGTCGACGATGCCTATCCCGCATCCTCGTCGTCGACTCGGCGGAGGAGGCCGGCTTGATCAGATGGGCCATGTCCGGGACTGGGCTCCACCGGGCTGGTATTGGGAGGTGCTACCTTCCGGGGGGGCGTAGGTTGGTGAGGAGCCAGCCCATTGTTGACCCGATCCTTGTTTGGTGGTGGTCGCGTGGGCCAGTGACGGTGCCGAGGCTTCCGGACACCGCGGAGGTGGTACGTCACCGTGTCAGCGAGGAGGACGAGCACGTCCGTCGCTACATGGTTGCGTTGGAGGGCTGGTTCGACAATACCTGGCAGGTTCTTCAGGGATCTCACTGGAACTATGATCCTGTGATGGTTCCTTCTCTTTGGGTGTCCACTGCCTGCAACGGTACCCGTCGGGCGCTATGGTTCTAGCTGTATTAGCGATGCTATATGTATGATAGTATTCGAGGAGTATTAATGATAATATTCGACGATGTACGGACACAAGAGATGATGTAGTTTTGCTTATAATTGAATGCATGCTAATTTGAATACTACTTTATTTTATGATTTGGTTTTGCTTATTGAATGCTCAAATTGGAAAAGTACTCCTACTTTGAATGCTAAAATTGGAGAGCACTATGCAGAAATCTAGGAGCCCCCTCCATCATCCGCGCCGTCGTCCCCGTCACCGACCCCCCTCCGACCTCGAGGTGAGACCAGCCAAATCTCCATGTCAATATGAGTCCTATAATATGAGTCCTCGGGTTGACTTTAAGTCTATCGAGTCTCCACCTATATGAGAGGATGAAGAATCCCGACTATTGTCGTGGGGGTAGCTTCTCCTTCGTTCCCGTGTGCTAGACACAATTTGGTGTAATGCACTCGGGAACGAAAGGAGGAGCTACCATCACCGACGGTCACAAATGTCAGAGAGGAATCAGTGAGGGAGAGTCTCCAACCATATATATATATATATATATATATATATATATACATATATATATATATATATATATATATATATATATATATATATATATATATATACTGTTGTCGTGGGGGTAGCTTCTCCTTCATTCCCGTGTGCTAGACAATTTGGTGTAATGCACTCGGGAATGAAAGGAGGAGCTACCATCACCGACGGTCGAATATGTACACCATAGCTCGACAGACCGATAGTCAACCTGTGATGAATAATAATGATCTAATTTACGTTTTTAGTACATATATTTAATTGTACAAGTTTAATATTTGAATTATGAACATAGGAAATGTCGTACTCGGACGATGAAAACCGCCCTGGGGAGTGCGACTGGTGCCAGGACGACTGAGGTATGTGCGACAGGTTCCTTGAGCTGGACGAAGATCGGCGCTTCAGCATTAAGCTCGAGGAGACCTTCGATGTTGAAATGGTACGCAACGACAACAAGAGTTTTTTTCGTAATTAAGCACGACTTCAACTATTTCAACATGTACTTTTCATCTTTTCCGATTCGACTAGCTTATCCCATGCTATGCAAGACGCTATGTCTTGGAGAGGATGGGTTTTGAAGACCATGAAAGTATGGAAACAAAGAAAATTCACCTAAGCACCCATCATGGTGTGGATTTTGAAGTAAAGTTGTACAATTCTGAGAGTGTAACCCATTTTTGTTGCAAAAATTGGGAAGCACTTTGCAAGATGTATGGTTTTGATGAGGGTATGCTTGTCATCATGGATCTTGGTGATCCTAAAATCGAACAAGACAATATGGACATTTGGGTCCTTGTTGATACGCTTCCAATTCTTCCCCTATGTGAGCTTCTCAAACATAGTTATTAAGTAATTTATATTGTTTATTTCAAAATAGTTGACAGCTTATTTACATTGACAGCTTATTTTCATTCTTCAAAGAATGTGCGGAAGATGGTAGACAAAACCCACTACACCGATGGCTCTGAATTAATTTATCAGGAGAAAAATCATCTAATCGCATTTTGTACTGATCTTGAGAATTACAATATCTACAATCGAACACCTCAACATTATGGTTAATACGTGCCACTAGTGCACGTGTTGAACTACGGTAACTACCATGGAGATACCCTAATAAGATTTTTTACTATTACGACATCTGTGCATCTTTTGCATACTTCTAAAACTAGTACATCATTGCTAACTATGAAGTTATTACTATCTTTTTCAACAGATAATCCCGAATGATTGTGTGCCTCATCTAATGTATCAGCATGGTCGCCTTGATGTTTTGAACATACAACCAGGTCATCCTACGAATCTCAACTGTCCATACCGGATTTCTAAAAGAAGTGGAGACATGACAATCAAAGAATGGAAAAAATGTATGGACAGTCATAAGGAGGTTCTTGGAAGCAAAAGGAAGCGAAGCGCAAGAATTGGAGACAGGATGATCTCCATTCTCCATAATGGAGAGTCGGGGTCTATATTGTTTTATGCTATTTTACCTTAAGGGTATTTAGGTCTTACATAATAATGATGATCATGTGCTAAAAAAAATTAAGTAGGGTTGGTTCGATGACTATGAGGATGATGATCGTATGACTTGTTATTAATAACGAGTAGAAGTTGTATGATGATGCATGATTAGTAGGACTTGTTATTATATATGATGATGCATGATGCGAGCGTGAAGAGTTATTATATATCAGCGGGTGAAATGAACATAGCAGTAGCTTTGGTAAATGAAGCATGGAGATATAAGAGAGGACACTTCTCCCTATTAGCTAGCTAATAACAACCTAAATTAACCCCCAAAACCCCTAAACCAGCCCCTTAAAAAAGACCTCAGCTCCAGCCAGCTGTTGACGCGTGGATGCCTTTTGATCCTGGTTTATGTCACCAACCGGGACCAAAGGCCCCCATGCCTAGGCTGGCCGCAGCGGCCACGTGGAGGCCCATCTGTGCCGGTTCGTGTAAGAACCGGGACTAAAGGCCAAGGGCATTAGTAACGACCTTTTAGTCCCGGTTCCTAAACCGGGACAGAAGGCCCTTACGAACCGGGACAAATGGTCCTTTTTCTACTAGTGTTCTGTAATGTCTAAGGGTTCTATAAGAAACAATATAAGAATTATTGCCTTTATTGTTATGCACGTGTAATATCATAAGATGACATATTATAAGTTTTAACTGTTATAGGTGTTCAATGTTGAACTTTTACTGTTTCTATGCAATGTAATTTGTTTTTAAACTGTCGCTGCTGCTGATGGTATACTGATGTTGTTGTTTGACTGTACACTGAGTTTTCCTCTAATGCTATACTGTTGCTACTGTTGTTTGGCAGAAAAGTCTTTTCAGTGGATGGTAACTTCAAAAAAAAAGGGAACATACGTACACATATTTTCGGCCCCTTTTACTTTCTATTCATGCAATGTTCCCACTTTATCTTAGGTTTTGCCTGGTAGCTAATAAATAAATGTTATTACCAAGTGTGTTTTTCCTTTTGTTAGAATAGGAGATGATCATGTTTCATGAGAATAAGTGAGGGGGATTCATCGCCATCATCATCACCAACCCTTCTTCATCGCCAATTTCATGATGCTCACCATCGGGAGTGAGTAATTCATCCGTAGGCTTGCTGGAGGTGATGGGGTTGGATGAGATTTGTCATGTAATCGAGTCAATTTGGTAGGCTTGATCCCTAGTATCCACTATGTTCTGAGATTGATAGTGTGTTAAATATCCTATTATTCCCGGCCAAAGTTTGAGAGTGGACACTCCTTCATCCACGGTCCCTATTTATCAAGTGCTAGTCTTCGGTTGAGAGAGAATAAATCAAAATTTTATAGTGGTTTTCTATGTTATGTTGTGGCCTATCATGTTTGAAAAATTATCTTAGATTATTAATAAAATCATCTTATTTAGCTCAAAACTAACTCAAGATCGACTCAAGATCGATACAAGTTGAGCACGAGCTGCTTTCTACAGCTCAATCGCTTGAATTTTAGTATAATCTGAGTTGACCTTTGTCCAACTCACTCGAACTCGACTCGTTTGTGGCCCTAATGACATAGTAACCACTGCATGCAATTTTTGTGATACATATGTGCATGCATGCAGTCAATTCGGATGCATCGGTTGAAGACGATGACACTAAGAGTTGGAGTTCACGCCTTGTGTCGAGTTTGACTTGTTTGGGCTTATGTTGACTTTTGCTTGGTTGTGGACAAGTTTGTAGTGGTTTTCGTATAGTTTTTCATAAATTAATGAGGTAATTCTCTTCTTGTCAACTAATGAATGAGGCAGCCTTTTACCCCCCTTACGGAAAGGGCGACGCTACGTGTCCGTCGGCGAAAATTGAAAAAGGATCCGTCGCCTCGCTGACCATTGGATGGACACATTAATGACCGTCCGATCTACCAATGTAAGCTACCATCCTTTGTAACAAGAGTGGTGTTTCCACAACAGTCTGCTTGTTGCAATCACCCGAGCGTGTTTTTTTGCAACAAAGATATTATTGCAAGATTTTTCGCAACAAAGATCTTGTTGCGGAAATTTTAAAGATCAACCATGCTTGTATTTTTTTAATTTTCTGCAACAGAGATCTTGCTTAAGATTTTTTTTGCAACAAAGGTCTTGTTGCAGAATTTTAAAAATCATGCGACACGAGCATGTACTTTTTTACTTTTTGCAAGAGAGGTCTTGTTGCATTTTTTTGGCAACAAAGGTCTTGTTGCAAATACTTTAAAGATCGTTTGGCGGGCTACGCGTCGGCTGGCGGATCTTTTAAAAAATCCGCCGCCTCGCGAGCCGTCAAATCTGGTGTAATCTTGAGTCAAGGGTCGTTCTTCACTTTTCCCACTTCTGCAACATAGGTTTTGTTGCAGAACTTTTTGCAACATAGGTCATGTTGCAGAAAACATTTGTAATAAAGGTTGTGTTGTATTCTTGCAACAAGGATGATGTTGCAGAGTTTTTTTTTCAACAAAGATTATGTTGCAGAGTTTTTTTTTGCAACAAAGCATTGCAGAAATTTTTTGTCCACATCATCGCACACCATCGTGTTGCAGGTTGTTGAAAAATTATAAGACATACAGTGGGTGAGACTAATCGACATGTGGTTGCCTCTCGAGGCCGTGTTGCCATTGCTACATTCCCCATGTTTCGGAAACATGGAGGATGTTGCAGAATCCTAATACATATGGTGGGTGGGACTAATCCACACGTAATTGGCTTCCAAGGGCGGCAGACGCGAGACGTAGAATCTGTTGGTACACGTGGTCTGTCGGATCAAAAGTGATCCAATGGCTCCACGCACGGCGGACGCGAGAGCACGATCCGTCGGCTGAAAGGTAAAGTTTCCCTTACGGAAAACCCCCCAAAAAATTGGATGCGTGGAAGCCTATCTTAGCTCTCGTTAATAGTCAAACACACGCCTAAACTGTTTCATCACCCCCCGACAAAAAAAGGAAGAAGTCAAAGCCTTTTTTAGGGAATCCCTATGCTACGTGCTTTCGCGTGGTATCATGTTATGTACACGCCGATATGTGCATTTCACCTTGTTATGTAGAGGCAAGCAGTGAACCCTCAATATATGGTTGGATTATCTCTATCCATGCTATATATGGCTGAGTAAATATACACAATCGTTATGTAGTACTCCCTCCGTCCGGAAATACTTGTCCTAAAAATGGATGTATCTAGGTTCATTTTAGTTTTAGATATATCCATTTTATCCATTTGTAGGACAAGTATTTTCGGATGGAGGGAGTAGTAGAGAGTACCATTGAAGAAGTATAAGTTAGGTGCATGGCATGGCTCGACACACCACTTGCTTACATGGAGGCATGCAGCTACCACCAACACTTGGAAAGTTGTCAAGAAGTTGTGATGTTTCCCCTCGAAAAAGAAAAAAACATGAAGTTGTGATGTTCTCCGTCTGGCGGCCTGATTTCTACCAGCCATGCATGCACCAGCGATCGATCGGATGCGTGGTCAGTCTTTTGTACCACCACTGCGACCTGTCTGAACCAATCTCTGAAGAAATTCAACTCAATCCGGAAGTCACGAGTCAGAATCAATCAATCAAGCAAGCCAGTAGCTAGCGTGTGCGTGTAGCAGTGCATGCATGGAGCAGCTATCCGTGCACCAGTGCATGGACCACTACTTGTGCACACACATCTCATTGCCTGATCCTATGACATGCAGTAGCATGCAGTAGTATACGGCATGAGGAGGAGAGAACAAGTCCAAGACCAGATGCATGGCTGTACTCAACTACTCCTCTCCGTTCTCCGTTAATGCACGTTGGGTATACCGTATAGGCGTATAGTATACACGTTGCATGTATATATAGGATTCTCTGCATTTTCGGCTAATCGCGTTGGGTATACCGTATATACAAGTTGGTTTAGCTGAACCGGTCTTCAGCTGCACATGAAGTATAAATTCACCACGAGGCAAACCACAAAATTCATCGCCTGGCCTCTATTTCCATTCCTGCAAGATAAATCCCTCCGAGCTCTGAAACCTGTTCGTCCGGCCGGCCGGCCGGTGCAAGTACCTGCAGTCTGCAGTCCAGTGTACATGCATCGCATGATCAAACAAACAGTGGAGAGAGAGAGAGAGAGAGGGGCAAATATTTTTGTGCAAAGTCAAAGTTACTGCATGCATGCATGTGCGTACATACATGATATCCTGACCATCATCACGAGATCAAAACTTTTTGGTGCACCATGTCCTGCGCCGTGTCGTACAGGCCGGGACCAAAGCTAGGCGAGCCAACCAAACTCCACTGCATTCAAATAGCCGAGTTGCATGGTACCATTTCTTGATGCATGTTTGTCCTTTGTGGCTTATAGGCATTATCTTAAGATTAATTGGAAGATCCAGATAGAAACACGCCGGACCTAGCTAGGAAGAAGCAGGCAAAGTGTTGATGCTGGAGACGCGGTGATCGCGTGCCGGAACCAGGCGACCTCGCGGCTGCAACCGTGGTCGAAATTTTCTGGAACCGGCCACGGGCAAAGCTGGAACCTCGACCGCGACGTGATGCAGCGGTGCTCGACCGGGTCGACGGGGAGCCGTACGTAGAAAAGCTGCAACCGCAGTGAGATTTTGGTGGAACCAGCTGCGGGCATAGCTGGAACCTCGAAGCGACATGTTGCAACCGTGCTCCAACGGCCGGTGTTTCCTTCTCACGTCTCTTCATTCTGTCCAAGTCTCTTCGTTCTTCCTCCAAACTCTTCAGCAGATTCGTTGAAAACTTATCCAAGTTTTCTTGTGGTCAAAGGAAATCGTTGCAAACTTCAAGCTTGTTATCTTTCCATCTTTAGTTTCTTTCAACCATTCTTTTCTTCCCAGAGTTATCCTGGATCTTAGCATTGTGGTTGTTCCTAAAGGAGTTTTCAATCTTTCAAGTGTTCTTGAATATTGTTGTCTCAACCTCAACGTCCTTCTATCTTTCCCAAGGATCTATTCTTCAAGCTATACTCCATCATGGATTTTTTAAGGTGGTCAAGATGATATTCATCATCTATCTTTTAGGAGTTCAAGCAGTTCATCAGCTTGCATGCCAAAGCGCAAGTTTCTTTCTCCCTTATCTTTTAAGAATTGTGCTTTTCCAGTTTTATTTCGCTCTCTCTAAGCTTTAACTTGCTGAAGAATTTGTGTTATGTCATTCTTGGAACATTAAGTGACATCAGGAGAACTTTTTCAAGAATGATATATTTGCAGCCTATTCCATAACTCATTCCATGAAGAATTTCTAGAAGTGAGTTGTCTTGGGATAAATTTGCACCAAAGGCCTTCCCTAGTTCAAAAGGGAGTTTTGACAACTATGTGTTGCTTGTTGATGATCCAAGCTTCTAAATTCCTAATCGGTGATTTTTTTTCCTCTCTTTGTTGTTCTAAAGGGACTAGTTTTTGTTAGTGGCGGGTTTTCACCTAATTTTTGTGAGATGTTTTCGATAAGCACGAGAATAATATCTTTTGGTTGTGGAGCTTTCAACAAACTCCTTTCAAGCCTTCCTTGTAAGATTGCTCTTTCAAGTTCATTATGGCGAAAGATGTTGTTTTCTTCTCTGTTCTCTTGGTTCCAGGCATCTAGCTTTAACTCTTTTGTTCCGTAAGTGTTGTGTTCTCGCTCTCCTTCGTAGTTCTTTCCATCTTCTCAATGAATACAACATGATCTTCGACATGAAACTATTCCTTGTCTCCCTTTTTAACCGGTGTCTTTTCCAAATTCTTTATTTTCCCTTTGTCCACCTTTTCATGTCCTTGCAACCTCCAAGGTTCTTTGTTGTCACCTTTTTGTCTAAGAAGCAATAATATAGCTAAAACTCATCATCTCTCACATTCCTAGATCTCAGGGCGAGATCTCTCACAAGTGGGGAAGAGTTGTAACAACCCAGACCCCAAAACACTATCTAAGGACCTATTTGTTATTTGTATGTAAGTTATGGATGTGTGTGCATGAGTGTGTTTCTTTACTTTTGTTCAAGTCTACTTGTGTTTCTTTTCCAACTCCAATTCTTGTTCACTTAAACAAAGTCACTTGCCCAACTTCCAAAATCTGAATACAACTTTCAACTTCCTTTTAAAAGGGACTTTTGAGTTGCCAATTTACTTCATCTATAAATGATCCACTTTTTCCCATAAATCACATTTATTGTGTAGAGTCACCATCACAAATCTATATCATTTTGGAGTTCATTTAAACGGGTTTCAAAATTCAAATATATTGAATTTAAATTCAACTTGTTTGAAATTTACTTTCTCTAAAAATCCTCAACCCATTTTATTTAAATTCCTAATATTTTTAGAAGTCCGAAAACATATCTTTCCAGGAGAAATTCCCCTTCTAACCCTCACTTTCCTCCTCTCCAAAACATGTCTCAAAGAAAAGGAGAAAGGAAGCGCATACACACACAAAGAGAGAGAGAGAGAGAGAGAGAGAGAGAGAGAGAGAGAGAGATCCAACCCAGCATGGCCGAAGCCCACCAACCCCTTCTAAAAGTTTTTCACCCGCTGACCCACCTGCCCTCTCAGCACTTCACCGACGTCGCTTAGCTGACCCCATAGGTCAGCGACTGTAAACATGCAATATTTATTATTATTATTATTATTATTATTATTTATTATTATTATTATTATTATTATTATTATTTCCACATTAATAATTAAGTTATGATATTCGATGCTGTAACTGCTATGGTTCTTGAATATGTGATTCAGAGGAAAACTCATAAGCACGTGTAGAAGAAAAAAAAGGGTAAACCTACTAGTCTTTCCTTTAGGATTAGCTCAAGTGTTGTATGATGATTGTGTTTTCCTGGTCATAGGCATTTGTTTAGTATAACGAGAATGCCGACAACATTGTTTGTTATACTTAGAGATGTTATCGCCACAAGTATACAGTCAAAACACCGAGAGTTAATGTATGCCTAGTTCCTTAGCCATGAGAGTATCGAGTCACTTCATGTTGGACGATACACTTTAGCGTTGCTCCAACGTCATCTATAACACACTGATCATAACGACAACTTACAAGTTTATCAAAAAGTATGACAAGAGGCAAGATAGCTCAAAGAGTGGAATTTGCTCCTCTCACGATGGAGAAATATTCTTAGGGCCCTCTGGGTGTGACGGTCAGACACAAGTGACTAGCTCACAGGGATGCCGGAACACGGCAATGAGAAATAAGAACAAAACCAGTAATGAGGAGACCGGTATAGTGAGCATGTGAATGACTCATGAGGATACTGATATGTCGCACCTCTGGTTTTGTAATGTCTCGTCAACCAAAGGTAATATCATATGATAACAAAAGGTTCATTTGAATATCACACGTGTAAATATAGGGATCAATATGGATGTCCACGGTTCCACTTTTGACCATTGAACGAAAGGTGCTTTGGCTCATGCCTATAGTTTACTGTGACAACCTAATTTTTGCCTTCTCTCTTTTTCCGGACTTGGTTTGCATTTGCCTTGGTTTTGAGTTTTTAGAATCAATTCAATTGGACTTGTCCCTTGGACATGCCCTTGACTTTCACCCAAGTGACCCATCTGCATCTCATCCAACTCCATTTCTTTCTAAAACCCTAGAATGGCCCATTCAATATTTTTCATAAGTGAAAATATTCATTTTCTTTCTGAAACCTCATTTCAGAAATTAGGGCTCCAAAGCAACCCCAATTTTTATCTCTACTACCTAAAAGAAACGTAAGGTTCCATCTCCCCTCTTACGTCAATTGTTTCGTCCACACCCCCAGGCCCAGTCTTCGCTTCGTGAAACATCTCACCTCCTGATTCCCCTATTTATTTGTTTCCGTATAATTCCCGTTGAGTTTCCTACTTTTAACCCTCGCAATCCCATGTCCCGATTCCCTTATTTAATCGCTCCCGTAATTCCAGTTCAGTTTCCTGGCTTTTGGTCCTCACAAACCCGCTCATCCCGATCTTCCACCCCCGCTCGATCGATCCGATCTAGAGGAAGGGTTGCCTCACATCCCGGCCTTTATCTTGCTCCGCCCATGAAAGATGCTAAGAGGGAAAACAACAACGAGGAGATCAGTCGCGGTGCTTGCTGGTAAAGGCGCGATCGATCGGTGTGGAAGGCGAGCGCCTATCCACCCTGCAGCTCTGGATATAGGTAGAGTTGATCAAATCCAACGCACGCCCGCACACAATCTCTTCCAATCCCGCCACCGATCTGCTTCTCCCGGATGCCGTCAGGCAGCCTGCCCCAGACCCACGTCCACCGGCTGGTGATGCCGCAACCACGCACCCGCTGCTGTTCGCCGCTCCATCTACCCGGCTTCCGCCAATCTCCACCGCGCCCACTCCATTGCACTGCACTCTTGGACCGGGGAGAGCGAGCACTGTTGCAATTGGAGCTGTTCCGGCGACGTCCCTTCGCTCGCTCTAGGTTTCACACGACACCGCTACGTTTTTCATCGAGGAAGTCATATTATGAAGCCGGGAAGATCTCATCCTTCCATTCTTCCGCCCCACGTGGCATCACTGCTGCATGTCTATTGTGTGCAGGTACAACTCTTCAGCATGCAACCTGTTCAACAGAATGTTTACCATGCCTTTGGTAGAAGATACGAAGTAGATTGTACTATCGTTCTTATTTGTCCAAACCTTGGTTAGTCAATTGATCTACTGGTATTTTATGAGGCTTGGCTTTTTGAAATAGAAATTTGGCTTACAATTTGACAGTTGTTGTATGCGTACGTGATGGCAGACAGAAGCTGACTTTTTTTTCCTGCTGGTGCACTGAGAGAGGCTTTTGATGTAGCAATTGTAAGTATAGAAAATTTGTGCGGTTTCACCTCTTACATGCTCTGTTAATTTCTTAGATGACTGCAAGTTTGTTATCCAACAAGAACATGTCATGATGGTTGTCTTATTGCCCTTTGTAGGCCTTTAACAAACATGCCGCGATTGATCTATTACCCATTGCTATATTCAAAGTTCTTGTATATTGCTTTGAAAGATCTTGCAAATTTGGAAGCTAAAACGAGGTAAACCAGATACAAGTTTTTAGGTTAATTCTAAGTCATACAATTTCAACTTCCTGTGGACTCTTGAAAATAACTATTTTATTTGCCTGCAGTATGTTCATCCAATAGAGGATGCTCTTCATTGGAAAATTCTGAAATCCTATTCAGCTTTGATCTTTAGCTGGCATAGTTTGTTAATAATCTCTATGAACACTTGCACAAATGGTGACAAAATGTTTATTATAACCATGGAATCATGACATGGAATGTATTGTGTATACCTTCAATGTGGACTATAACATGATGTACATTACCAGGAACTTTCCTTCTCGAAGGCTACTTTCGTTTCATATTCATGCAAAAACTTCTCTGGGGATATTTGCTTGTACTGTCTTTCTATGGAGTCATTGAAATATCCCCTTGCACAGAAACTTGATTTCCACTGAATTTTTGTCAAGATACTCAGACTTATTTACTAAAATTTACCATGTTACTGTTGTACTACAATTTACCTTGTTGGTCCTCTGACGAGGCTACGTACTGAAATTTTGCGTTGCTGTACTAAATTTGCCTTTTTACTCTGGTATTGACATTCAACTATTTTGCAGGAAGGAAGAGCTCAAGGGAGAAAAAGGAACAAGGAGAAAGGAGCGCTCAAGAGAAGTTAACTCAAATTCCAAGATGTGATCTTCAGATAGCTCACAAATCTTAACCAGTAAACACTACTTGATTCATGATGGCACTGGACACGACACACAACATACAGTTCTATAAAGTATATAACTACAGGGTACTTGATTCCTATGTGTTGTTCCTCTTTAACTTGTTCGTTGAACTGGTTTGGTTTAAATTATATATGATATAATTTAGTTCTAATTTTATTTCGTAGTGTGCTTTATTGAATTCATGGAAGAAGACAAGAGTGATTGTGGTAACAAAATAGTTGGTTATGCTTTACTTAGTACTAAATATAAACTTATAGCTGGTGCATCCTATCAAATATACATATTTTACAGAATTAATGTTGAACCACTAGAATACTTATTTCCCCGTTGCAACGCACGGGCAATTTCCTATAGCTCCAAAAAGCCTGAGATAATTCCTGAATTTTCTTTGAACCTTGTCCCACCTCCCTGAGTAAAAATATTGCATGACTTTTTGTAATATTTTTGCTATAGAAAATCTTTTCCTTTCTGGCCCAAAAATGCACTTTGTACAACAAGTGCATTTTTCCTTAATCTTTTGGAGCTGATCTTTCTTGAGCTTAAACACCCTCCTAAGAAACCCTTAACCCCAGGAGATCAGCCCTAATGGCCTTCCAGAAGCTAGCCAAACTTGGCGACCAAGTTTCTGTCCATAAACGCCAGCAAGCTTGAGTCACTTCTGGTCGGCCTGGGTTTGAGTTTTCACCTTTCTTAGACCTAACACTGCACGGAATTTAGCCCAGACAAGGTTTGGCAGCGTTTGGGCGTCGTTTTGGCAATGCCAGTGCGGTGACCGCGTGTGGACACGGGGCCTGGCATGCGTTCGACGCGCTCTGCATCGCGCCAGTGCCTCTGTTCGGCGTGTGTCTGAGCCAGAGCTCACTGATGACTGCAGCACCGCGCCACCCCCTTCTACTCATCGCCCTTGACCTCTCCCTGGCGCTCGCCGACGTCGGAGACGCTGCAGCGAGCACAGGCGTGTCGCGGCCAAATGTGACAGCCTGGATTTTTCCTTCTCTCTTTTTCCGAACTTGCCTTCTCTTTCTTTTCCGGACTTGGTTTCTATCGTGGTTTTTGCCCTGATTTGAATTGGAGTTTGAATCATTTCAAATGGACTTTTCACTTGGGCATATCCTTAACTTTCACCCAAGTGGCCTATCTACTTTATTCCTCTGGTCAATCCTCAAAATAATCAAATGAATATTTTTCATAAAAGAAAAATATTCATTTCTCTCTCCGAAACTCACTTCAGAAACTTGTGCTCCAAAGCAACCTCAATTTTTCTTGCTCAGAAAAATCTGAGATAATTCCTAAATATTCTTAGAACCTTGGCACACCTTCCTATGCAAAAATATTGCACCACTTTTTTGAATATTTTTGCTGTAGAAAATTATTTCTATTCTGACCCAAAACTCCAGTTTGTACAGCAAGTACATTTTTCCTTGAGCTTTTAGCCTTGATCTTTCTTGAGCTTAAACACCCTCCTAAGAAACCCTAAACCCTAGGAGAACATCCCTAATGGACTTCTAGAAGGTGGCCAAACTTGGCGACCAAGTTTCTGGACAGAAACTTGTTAGCTTAGTGGAGTCAAGTCTGGTCGGCCTGGGCATGAACCATCAGATCTCCTAGACTAAACAATGCACGGTCGAGGGTGTAGACAAGGTTTGGCCGCTCCTGGGCGTCGTTTTGACCATGCCAGCTTGGTGACCGCGCGAGGACACGGCGCCTGGTAGCGTCTCGACGCGCTCTGGCTGGCGCCTTGCTCTCTGTTTCGCACGTGCTCGTTCCAGCACTTGCCGTCGACTACCGCACCGCGCCACAAGCCCCGACCCATCACCCTTGACCGCTCCCTGGCGCTCGCCGACGATGGAGCCTCCGCAGCAAGGACGGGCGCGTCGCGGCAAAAACGCCACAGTGCGCGTGTGCGCTTCCTCTTCCCCAACTGCCTCCTGTGCTCGTCCACAAGCATGGGCAAGATCCTGCGTTGACGCTGAGCCTTTGCCCCCTCGCCTTGGAGCTTCTCGTTGCTATTTGGCGCGTGTCCAGAGAGCTCTGACAGCGACACATTCCCACCTTGCTCCGGCTATATATAGCGCTCCCCTCCTCGATTTCTAGCCAAGCACCACTCCACACCACCTCCACGAACACATAGACAAGCAGAAACTCGGTCGGGCAGGCCTCTGGCCGTCACCCCGACCAGAGGACTCCGACGATCCCCGCAGTCCAGCCGTCGCTCTCCGGTGCCTCTCGAGCTCAAGCAGCTACTTGGGCAGGGCATTGGGAATTTGCTGGTGCTGCCTGGACACCACTGAGCCCTCGGAGCCGCCTCTAGCCGTCGTCTTCAACCACTCCAGCGAAACCCGTCCGCCACCGTAGCTTGCGAGCTCAACTGTGAGCAGCTCCGTCCACCCCAAGCCAAGCTACGGGTACGGGCAGGTGCGCCTTGAGCCCCGTTTCAATCCTATCCCTCTAGCCTAGCCCCAAACCCCCTCGTCACCAACGTGAGCTCTGGCGAAGCCCCGCCTCTCTCTGATCTCGTGCACCCCCTCTCTCTCCTGACGTGCGGGACCCACCTGTCGGTCTCACCAGTCGCGCCCAAAGCGGTACGAGTGGAGGCGTATTTCTGTTTTACGCCTTCGATGTCACCCCCCCCCCCAGGATTTCGGTTTAATTCAAATATTATTCAGAAATTTGACTGAACTTTGACCAGCCACCATTTCTAAACCATAAGTCCAAATGATTTGATTCTTTTTGCATTGTCTTTGTTTCAGAAAGCTCTAGCAGCACACCAGAAGGTGGATTTTTCCTTGCTGCCTAGAATTTCTGGTGATTTTCAGAATGTGTTTTGACAAATATTTTTGTGGTTTAAATTCTTTTTCAGAAGGAGAAGCTTGTCTTGAAGCAAACCAAGAGGGGTGAAGGAAAGCCACACCAACATTTGGATGGTGTTATTGCAATATCTATGATTTTCTACTTGAATATGAGTTCTTATTTGAAATTAAAATTTGATAAATAACTTTGGTTAATTGCTAGTTACTTTATTATGCTTGATATGCTTGTTTCATTTACTGGTTAAATGCATGAACTTGTTTGGTTAAGTATAGTACGATTTTGCAGTATACATATTGCTATGGAAATTAATGTTAGTTATTTTCTTAAAAGATAGTTTCATTTAAATAAAGGACTAACAACAATATCGCTGGATAAATAAAAATGCGTTATAACCAGAAAAGTTTTGGTTCTAAGAATTGCAAGATGCATATATTGTTAAGTTTGATCCATGAATATGAGTTGTTTGCTTTGTATGACGAGTAGTTGCATGATTCTTTTTGGGTTCTATCATGTTGATGATAATTTTTTTTATCAAAGCTAAACTTGATTAAGTTCAACTTGAATATGATGTTGATCACATCATGGTGCCACTGAATCGGGTTTTAATTTAGTGTGACCACGTTTACCTTATGGGAAGGTCTTGATTCGGTCCTTTGTTGTGGCTCTCACCAGTGCCTACCACGAGGGAAGGTTATGATGACTGTGAGGCTAATCAAAAAGTACCACCGGCGGTTACTGAATATAAGGCCATTGAGGAGCATGCTGCGAAAGTATTCACTCCTGCTAATTTCTATATTCTACAAGATGATCTGAAGTAGATGGGACAACTTGAGATATTTGAGATGCTAGTAGGAATTGAATGTCAGACATTCATCGTGACGTGACAGGATAACCACAAGTTCAGGTATAATGTTGTGTATGAACCAGGTAACTCAGAAGAAACTATATTGTACATGTGTCTCAGGATGGTTCGAAAAAGGGCTGCGTTGCAAACACATTCTCTTTGTTCCGCATCATCTTAAATTGTCTGAAATACCAAAGTGTTGTGTCCTCCATCGGTTGTCGAAAAATGTGAGAGATGGGTTGCCAGTGCAGTGCAAGAGTGATCTTTTTGGCTGGGGTTGGTCTAGGCCAGAGGAGAGATAACGATATAGTCAAGTGAGCATAAAATCAACAGAAGTTGTTCATGTTGTAGCAAATGATTGCAACAAATGATCCCTTCTTGTTTAATGAATTGATGAAGTGTCTGGAAGATATAATAGCAAGGAAGAAGATCCTGGAAGAGGAACTCATAGAACGTAGAAGGTGTGCTCTAATTGCGAAGTAGGCAATTCAAGCGGAAGAAGGTGCAGCAGGTATATGTGATCCTGAGAAAGTTTCGACGAAGGGTGCACCTAAGAAAGGCCGGTCAAAGGGTGTCCCCGACGTTACCAAAAATGGTAGACCAAAAGATTTTAGAGAGAAGAAAAGTGATCCGTTGTGCAGTCTTTGTCATTTTCCAGGTCATAACAAGGCGACACGTAGTCAAAACGAGAAGTAAGTTGTACATTTTTTTATGTTTCTTATTTGATTTTATCGACTGAATGTTGTCACACAGTTCTTTATGTTTCGTTCAGGTATCGGGCGTAGAGAAGCAGCCTGTTTCTCGTGGGAATAACCTATGTTGTTGATTATTTATAACGTGTGTGCGCCAGCAAAACTTAATAAGTGTTTTGCAACGTTTGCTCAAAACATTTATGGCAACATCTATCAATAAGTGTTTTGTTTACGTTTGCTCAAAACATTTATGGCAACATCTATCAATAAGCGTTTTGTTTACGTTTGCTCAAAATCATCGCAAGAGTGATCTTTTTGGCTGGGGTTGGTTTGGGCCAGAGGAGAGAGAACGGTACGGTCAAGTGAGCATAAATCAGCAGAAGCTGCTCATGTTGCAGCAAATGATCCCTTCTTGTTTGATGAAGTGTCTGGACAATATAATAGCAAGGAAGAAGATCCCGGAAGAGGAACTCATAGGACGTAGAAGGTGTGCTCTAATTGCGAAGCAGGCAATTCAAGCGGAAGAAGGTGCAGCAGGTATACGTGATCCTGAGAAAGTTTCGACGAAGGGTGCACCTAAGAAAGGCCGGTCAAAGGGTGGCCCCGACGTTACCAAAAATGGTTGACCAAAAGATTTTAGAGAGAAGAAAAGTGATCCGTTGTGCAGTCTTTGTCATTTCCCAGGTCATAACAAGGCGACATGTAGTCAAAACGAGAAGTAAGTTTTACATTTTTTTTATATTTCTTATTTGATTTTATCGACTGAATGTTCTCACACAGCTCTTTATATTTCGTTCAGGTATCGGGGCGTAGAGAAGCAACTTGTTTCTCGTGGGAATAACCTATGTTTTTAATTATTTATAACGTGTGTGCGCCAGAAAACTTAATAAGTGTTTTGTTTACGTTTGCTCAAAACATTTATGGCAACAGCTGTCAATAAGCGTTTTGTTTACGTTTGCTCAAAATATTTCTGCTGAATGATCATTACTGGATATATGTCCTGACCCGACCAATAAGCGTTTTGTTTACGTTTGCTCAAAATATTTCTGCTGAATGATCATTATTGTATATGTTCAAACCCGACCCGGCTCATAAAAAAAACGCCCAACACAGTTCTTTATATTTCGTTCAGGTATCGGGGCGTAGAGAAACAACTTGTTTCTCGTGGGAATAACCTATGTTGTTGATTATTTATAACGTGCGTGCGCCAGAAAACATAATAAGTGTTTTGTTTACATTTGCTCAAAACATTTATGGTAACATCTATCAATAAGCGTTTTGTTCATGTTTGCTCAAAATATCTCTGCTGAATGATCATTACTGTATATATGTTCAGACCCGACCGATAAGCGTTTTGTTTACGTTCTGCTGAATGATCATTACTATATATGTTAAGCGTTTTGTTTATGTTTGCTCAAAATAATTCTGCTGAATGATCATTACTATATATGTTCAGACCCGACCTGGCTCATAAAAAAATGCTCAACCAACAAGCTGCTGGACTAGTAGTTAGTAGGTACATTTTCCCACCCAAATCAAGCCTAAGAGGGCGACCTGGGTAGTGAAATAGGCCGAGGAAAGGCCCAGCAGCTGGGTCTAACGGGGCTGGGAGGATTTGCTAACAGACGAGTTCGACAGGTCTGATGCGCGCGGGTATTTAAACAGGTTCTGGTGGCCATCAGGTTACGAGGTGGGACTAAAAACGAGCAGCTGCGCCGCGCGTGTGGGGGCGGGGGCGACCGCACGGGTGGATGGTGGGCCGGCCCAGTTGTTGATGGAGAGGCGCGCGCGGGGTGAGGGGGCCTGTTAGATCGCTCTAGTTGCCCAGTAATACGCCATGAGATATATGCATCATGTCCCACCTTGGCTCACCATAGAGGGAGCCCCTAGTCGTCGCCTTCAGCGCCGGTTAGACAACCTGGCACCTGCACGTTTCTTGATTGGGCTGGTTCGAATCTGGCCCATTACCTGCTGACAAAGGAAAAAGTGAAAAAGAGATAAATACACTTGTGGTCACTGTATTTGAAGTTGAAGCACGACACGGTCACTGAACTTCAAAATACGCTCATTACGGTCATTATATACGTGAAGCGGTGATTATATGGTCACTGACTCTCTGTATAGCATCGTATTGCACTCCGGTGACCAGTCAATTGATCCACGTGTTCCCTGCAAAAAAAAATTGATCCACGTGGTACTCCGCTGACCGGTCAATATTACAGTGGGCCATGTCAGTCGGTGGGTGAAAGAAATAAGTATGAATGAAAAAGTGCGTCGAGGGCGGGTGGATTCGAACCCAAACCTCGCCCACAAAACACGCACCCTGTAGCCAGTCGACAAGTACATTATGTGTGTTTTTCTTTAGACGCTCAGGTTTATATGTACGAGCACGTACACAATGCACACAAGCAACCTAGCGCAGCGTTCAATTTATTTTGTCACGGAAATTCAAACTAAAATTTAAAACATTGCCCGAGATATAAAAATGACGAATGTTATGCATTATTCAATGTCGAATTTTGTCATTTTCATATCTTGAGCTACGTTCCAAATTTTGATTTGATTTTTGGTGACAACGTACATTAATGTTATATGAATGTGCTATATTTTTTTTCCAGATTTTTTTGAATATTTGAAAATGTGCTAAGCGAGTGGTGCACCGGTAGCACAAGAAGCTCCGGTGCACCAGATATGTTCCAGTGCAGCGTCGTCATCGCGCATTTCTCCCTGTTGTATGGGTCCACCTGTCAATGGGCCGCAGAAATAAAGAAAACCTAATAAAATAATTTTGCACGGGTGGAGGTTCGAAACCCGGTCCTCACGCAAAAACCTGAGGCACGCAAGCCAATTGAGTCCACGGCCTATTCAAATGTAGAAGCTTCGTTTATTCATTTGAAATGGCACACATGCACGCAAGCATGTGCCACATAAAAGAATCCACAAGCAACAAATATGCGCGCAAACTCATAATATATTTTAAAAATATTTATGTAGTCTATGGCGTTTCTTTAATTTTAAAATGTTCGTATGATTTTAAAACTTGTGCACGCATTTTCAGAAATACTCATGTAATGTAAAGTAGTGTTACCCTTACAGGAATGCCCGTCTATTTCCAGAAAATTTGTTGTACTTTTAATTAATATTTGATGAATTTTAAATATAGAATTACATTAAGTTTTATAGAAAAATGCAAACAGTTTAAGAAATGCATGAACTTTTATAAAAAAAAGATGCAAACACTTGTTCAATTTTGCATGAAAAAGGAATTCATTCTTTTGGCACGGTTACATAATTTGATAAGACAAAAATAATTTTCTAAATATACCTCCATCCGGAACATGTGCATGTTTTACTTCTGAGAATTGCTTGTGTGCATTGCGTGGATTTTACTTTATAAAATGGAGCGCCTACAAAATATTTGCCACACAGATTGTTTGACCGGTCAACGGATTGCAATACGTTGCTATACGATGAGTCAGTGACCGTATAATCACCGCTTCATGTATATAATGGCCGTAATAAGCGTATTTTGAAGTTCAGTGACCGTATCGTGCTTTTGCCTCAAATACAGTGACCACGAGTTGCAATATTTGCCACACAGATTGTTTGACCGGTCAACGGATTGCAATACGTTGCTATACGATGAGTCAGTGACCGTATAATCACCGCTTCACTTATATAATGTCCGTAATAAGCGTATTTTGAAGTTCGATGACCGTATCGTGCTTTTGCCTCAAATACAATGACCACGAGTGTATTTATCTCAGTGAAAAATAACCAGTGGGAGAGATGGGGTTCGAACTCACTATCTCATGTCTACAAACGAACGCGACAACCAGTAGACCAACCTCGTATTGGTGTCCAGTAACAGAAAACAGTTATAGTTATTGCTTTTAGTAAAACGTTAACTTAAATGTAACACAACTTGAAAAAGTTCATTGGTTTTGAAAAAGTTCACAAAAAATGAAAAAAAGTTCATAGATTTTTAGAGAAGTTCACAATTTTTTTTAAAAAGTTCATCTAATTTGAAAGAAGTTCATCAAAATTTGAAAAAAGTTCATCCAAATTTGAAAAAAGTTCATTGAATTTGAAAAAGTTCATCAAATTTTTGAAAAAAGTTCACTGAATTTGAAAAAAGTTCATTGGATTTGAAATAAAGTTCATCAAATTTGCAAAATAGTTCATCTATATTTAAAAAAATCAAAATTTGAAAAAAGTTCACCGATTTTGAAGAAATGTTCATGGATATGAGGGAGAGTTCATGGATTTCTTAAAAAAGGTTCATCAATTTTGAAGAAAAAAGTTCATGATATTTTTAAGAATCCACGCATTCAAAAAAGAGAAAAAGGGAAAAGCAAGTAAAAAAAATGAAAAACCGAATGCAAACGTCCAGAAGGAAAACCACGATGGAACGAAGAAATAACAAGCTGAAAATGAATGCTTTTCACGACGTGCTTGGATGGCCGAATGGCTAGTGCCGTTCCCTTCTAACACAAAGGTCGCAGGTTTGAACACGACCGCTGCACAAATTTTTGCGAGTTTGCGGAAATATTTGGGCACGGCCCAGCTTGGGGCGCTGCAGGCGCCCGTTTGCAAAATACACAGTAACGGGCGCCTGCAGCGCCAAATAGGATTCGCCCACCATAGAACCCTGTAATACGCCATGCAACAGAATTGCACTCCATCACAAAGCCATCAATTAACTTAGGGAACGAATAGTTCAACACTACTTCATTTGAAAGATTTATAAATTAAAAGAGTACAAGCCCTCCTGACAGACCATCATGCGACGCAGACGAAAACGGGGCAGGCCATTCGCGGCGGCCGAGGCGAGCCCTGCATGCATCACGTGGCATTTCTGTACGAACGTATTCGTCTATGTATAATCTGCGGGCAGGGCGGGCGGCGGGTGGTCTTTTTTTTAAGACATGGCCATCATGCCCCTCGTTACAAAAGGGTATCGAGCAATCTCAGCCCTTTTTGTGTTAGAGGGGTGTATCGAAGCAAAAGTGTATTGTGTAAGTCTCGCAGAGCTGTCCATGATATATGCTTCATGTCCCACCTTGGCTCACCATAGATCCCTGTAATATGCCATGCAACAGAATTGCCCTCCATCACAAAGCCATCAATAAACTTAGGGAACGAGTAGTTCAACACTACTTCATTTGAAAGATTACAAAAGAGTACAAGCCCTCCTGACAGACCATCACTTTCCACAATATGGAAGAGATCGAAACAAAGTCTAATCCTAAGCGCCTTCTCATTATTTAGATGCGTTTCAGACAAAAAACTGACATCCGCTTTCATCAGCAGCCTAGATCCCGATGCATAGACACCATATGAGCCATATGTAGTAATACCATGGATGTAATCATCATGATGGAGAAGCAGATTTGAACCAGCCGGTAATCAACACAGTAAAAGCATCAACTTGGTTAGCACATCACTTCTCGCGTGAGACCATCGGACAGGTTGCATGGAGGAGCCCATGCCCCGTACCAGCAAACCCAGGATCAGCTAAGAATCGAACCTTGGCTCCGCTGCAAGTACAGGCTACAAGCCATTGCATGCAAGCCGGTCCCCTAAAGGGGTCCTACATTTTCCCCCAAGCTAAGGAACCCGGGCTAGGTCGATAAGGAGATTTCTCAAGGTAAAAAGAAAAAGACTTTGTGACATACATGGAAGAGATAAAATTTATGCAAAAAAAGTGATAGGGCATTGTATCCCGCTCAAACGAAGTTTGTTACAACTTATTACGCCTACTCGATCATGTTCCGGAAAATGTTCGCATTTTCAAAAAATTGTTCATTTTTCAAAATGTTCAAAATTTTGAAAAAAATGCACTCCTATTTTTAAGAGATGTTGTGATTTTAAAAATATTGGTTAAGTCCGCCGCCGCCGTCCATGAGCACTTTGGTGAGTCGAAAGCCATCCATAATTGGGTTTAAGACCAAGGCGGCTGGTGCTCGGATTGATCGGGCCCTTGGTTCGTCGTCAACGATGAAATTTATTGCCGCGTCGTTCCATGGGCTCATTGCGATTACTTGGTTGATTTCGGCGAGGTTGCAGAGTGCCCTTTTGCGCTGATTATTTGAAGAGAAGGTCTCGAAGACCGTAAAGACGTTAAGATCGTCATCCTCCCGAGAATGTTTCTCTGGAGTAACGGTGGTGAGGATAGCCTCACCGCTTTTAGCCACTTGCCGGAGTACCCAGCATGCCCGAAGGTTGTGAGTTGGTTTGGTGCTCAGCGTTGCATGAATCTGACAGGGCTTGTCGAGGAGTTCGTCGAGGACGGACCTATGTCCCGTGAAGGGTTTGTTTTTCTTGCCGACGGGCTTATGATCGGATGCCCCATAAGGGTGTACCCGTTTTGCCCGGGCAGTGCACTGCTTAAAGGCAGCGGGTTCCAATTGGGTTTTGGGCCTTCCATGTGCTTTCTGTCGTGCAGTATTTCCGTACTATATGCGATAGTTCCGTGAAACTCTGTATGCGAGACGGCGGTCGAGGGAATTCCGAATTCCCCCATCGACGCAATTGTGACGAAAAACCGAGACCGCATCGTCGTCGCAGCAATCTTTAATCTTGTTTTTGACAAGTAGAAACCTAGCCCAAAAGTGATGGACCGTTTCCTGAGGTTGCTGCCATACATACATCAGGTCGTATATGTCAGGAGGGCCTGAATTGCTTGGAGAGTATTGATTGTGGAGGGCGGGTGGGCTAAAACTTGAATCCCTGCCCAGAATTTTATTCGGAGCTTGTAAAATCTCCGAGGTCACCGGTTCGGGTCCGGGAAGATCCAAGCGCTCCCCGGACCCTAAGTCTGACCCAGAGTTCGTGGGACGTGGGGTCCCCTCCGAAGGAAGAGTATCCAGTTTAATGGGTTCGGAGATCCGAACATAGCTGGTTTTTAACTTAGGGGAAGAAGTGTTCTTGTCTCGTTCATCGATGATCGCCACCAGGTGAGTGATCGGCGGGAGATTGATTTCCCTCTGGTCAGGTTTAAGCCCGATCCGATCATAATCCGTTGAAAGCCCCAGGTCGGCGATGCGATCTAACAGCTCGTTTAAGGACGAGATGTCCGCCGGATCCATCTTTTTGGAGTGTTCGAGACTGATGCGGAGGTGATGTTTGGAGGTCGTGGGGGGGCGTCGTCGGCTTGATGGCCGTGTGGGCGCCCACGGTGAAATCGCCGAGCTGGAGGACTTGTCCTGAAGTTAGGCTCCTTCCAGAAGTGATATCATTATTGATGACAAGGTGAGCTATGGATACTTCTATCGAGAACACAATGGAACTCTCAATGAAAGCACCAATGTCGGTGTCAAAACCGGCAGATCTCGGGTAGGGTTTTACCTCCTTTAAGAGGGCCCGAACCAGGGTAAACATCGTGTCCCCATCGTCCCTTGTTACTATCGATTCTCAGACACACAGTTCGGGACCCCCTACCCGAGAACCGCTGGTTTTGACACCGACACCCATGTCAACCCAGGATCAGCTAAGAATCGAACCTTGGCTCCACTGCAAGTACAGGCTACAAGCCATCGCATTCAAGCCGGTCCCCTAAAGGGGTCCTGTACATCGTAAAATCCAAGCTACAGAACCCAGGCTAGGTCGATAAGGAGATTTCTCAAGGTAAAAAGAAAAAGACTTTATGATATACAATTCCGGAAGAGATAAAATCTATACAAAAAAGTGATAGGGCATTGTATCCCGCTCGAACGAAGTTTGTTACAACTTAGTACGCCTACTCGATAATGTTCCAGAAAATGTTCGCATTTTCAAAAAATTATTCGTTTTTCAAAATGTTCAGATTTTTAAAAAATGCACTCCTATTTTTAAGAATTGTTGGGATTTTAAAAATATTTGGTATTTTTTCAAATAATTTTTTTCAAGAAAATGTTTCAACATAATGCAAAAAAGTTATCAAATCTCCCCGCTGCAGTATGTCGTTAAATAGTTTCACGCTTCACAAATTCCACCAACTATCCTCTCTTGTAGTGGCTAGCACACGAGGTTTAGAAGCGCGATGTCACATGTTCGATTCTTTTCGAGAATGTTCTTTTTCGGTATGTTTTCGTCTCGCCTCACGCCCACTGGGCCTGGTCAGGTGCAAAATTTTGTCCAAAATTCCCCGAGAGATCAAATGGGGAATTTTGAGGATGTACTTAAAGATGACCTTAGGTAGTTGTCGGGTTACATGACATGCACCTTCAAGCTAATCTTCTAAGTTACTTTTTCTTGAGAAAATACTTCTAACTTACCTGCAACATCAGTTTAAGTACATGCATGCAAGCGGATCTAGGGCCTTGGGCAAGATCTGGCTTCTTTGTACTACGTAGATCTAGGGATCTGGGCAGGGATTCATGTGGTTGTTGCCCCTGTATGGATCTGTGTGACTCGGTGCCTATGTCTGACTAGGAGGCTGGTTTTCAGGTGTTTGTCCTCAAGTTGTTCCATCGCCGGTGACGTGCCACCGTAGAGTGGCTTGGGAGTGTCGTTGCTGGGTTGTTTTAGCCACACAAATCACGTGTTCGAGTTTATGAGTTGCACCATGCCATCTCAGGCGCCCACACCACCACCGTACACCTCGACGTCGAGGTCATGCAAAGTTTTGACAATCTCCGTGTTCCATTACTGCTAGGAAGGCGCATCTGTGATCGCAGTGGCAGTGGGGTTACCACAAGGCAAACGTTAATATTCTATGGGTGAATTTTTTTTCAAAAAAAGTAACATAATCCGTTGTACAATTGGAGTAAAACCGAAGAAAGGACCAGTGCCTACGTCTGACTGGGAGGCTGATTTTCAGGTGTTTGTCCTCGGGTTGTTTCATCGCCGTGCTGGTGACGTGCCGCTGTAGAGTGGCATGAGAGTGTCCTTGCTGGGTTGTTTTAGCCCACAGAAATCACGCGTCCAAGTTTACGAGTTGCATCATGCCAAATTACGCGCCGACACTGCCAAATTTCCCGCAAGTTTTTCCAAAGGTAAATAATCCTCCTATTATTGACATCCACAAGCAACACTAATAAATGTTTGTGTTCACCTATCTCAAATAAAGTCATGATTTTGGATTTTGACATAACAAAAAACTCTAATTGAAATTCAACTTGAAATCCTGGGGCAAATCCTAGAGCCCACTCTGTCCTCATTAAACCGTACGTACCTTTTTGCGCCTTTGCAAAGGCGGTTCTCGAGCTCCACATCTTTATCCCTCTCGGCCAGTGGATGCGGCGGGGAGGAGGGGTAAGGATGGTGGTGGAGGTGACTCGGTAGGTGGCTGCTTGCTAGGGAGGTAGGGACTGACAACTGATGGTGGCATGCAAGCTCGAGAGAGGGGGAGGGCGGCAGTAGGCCTGGAGGTGGGGAGACCGTCGTTGCACTTATCTTGCATAGATAGAAAGGAATGGTGTACATTTTTGGGGAAAATAATGCGATTTCCTATCGGGTATTTCCATTCAGGCTGCGTACGTCTATACTCGATTGGTAACAAAGAATTTTCAAAAGTCGTTGCACTTACTTACATAGATAGGGAACGGAAAGACATTTGTGACGCGGAAATAATGCGATTTCTTATAGAATATATGTCCAATAATGTTAATAGTCGGGGGAGAAAAAAATGAAGAAAGAAAATCCATCATACAGTGGCGGCGGGGATACCGCAAGACAAATGTTAATAATCTATGGGAGAAAAAAAATCAAAAAGGAAAATGAACAGAATCCATCTAAAAAAGACTTACTTCAACTGGGTGGCCAGGCCAGTGAACGCTTTTACCTCAGCAGAGCTAATTCAGCTAGCTAGCGTTTAATTAGCTGGTCCAGTCAGTGCGTCGTCTGGTAATGCCTCAACAGAGCTAGCCCAGCTAGCTAGCTTAGCTGGTCCAGTCAATGCTGTCCTCGGCGATTAACCCCGTCGGTAACAGGATTTTTATGCCGCTAAATACGTTTAGAAGCGACCGGTGTGGTACTAATTAATTCAAAAACGTGGAACCGAGCGAGCGCTGCCCGTGAGATCGTTCCAGGTCGCGGTCGCTGGGCCCTTTTCTCCTCGGCCCAGTAGGCCAGTTAACTTCAACGAAAAAATATCAAGCAGGTGGGCGCAAAACCCTATATGCCGCTGACTGCATCGTAATGTCGACACTTCGCACAGGGTTGCACTAGCCGCCAACGACGCAGTGGGCCTGCCCATTTGCGAGCGAAGCCTTTTTTTTCTTTACAGTATATATACCGGTTTTGGGAACCTTCTAGAAGGTTCCTGAACCGGGTTTTTATTGTTGTTTCCACTACTGGGTCTTTGGGTTTTTGTTTTTTCTTTCTTTCTTTTTTTCGTTTTTGTCTGTTTTTTTGTGTTTTTTTCCATAATTTCAAAGAATTCATAAAAAGTTCAGCATTTCAAATTTTGTTCAAAATTTCAAATTTGCTCACTTACCTAAAAATGATCAGAATTTTAATATCTTGTTCACGTTTGTTTGAAAAATGTTCAGAATTTCAATGTTTTGTTCGTGTTCTTTCAATTTTGTTCATTTTTTAAAAAAATGTTCACATTTTCCAAAAATGTCTGCGTTTCATTATTTTCCTGAATTTCTAAAATGTCATTTTTTTCATATTTTATCCAAAAATAAAATAAATGTTATTTTGTTAAAAAAAACATTCTCTGTTTTTCAAATTGTTCGTGCTTTCAACAAATGTTCAGTTTTCCAAAAAATGTTCGTGTTTTAAAAAGCTGTTTGGTATTTATTTATTTATTTGAATTTTTTGATTTATTTTGTATTTTCCAGCAATGTTCACAATAAAAAATGTGCTCAAAACTGAAAAAATGCTTGCATTTTCAGAAAATGTTTGGCAATTTCTAAGAATGTTTTGTGCTTTGGAATAAATGTTCAGAATTTTTTTTAAATGTTCCTGTTTTCTAACTTTTTGGAAAAACTATTTCTGAATAACATTTACATTTTTTGAATAAGTTTGAATTCTAAATTTGTTCGAGTTGTTCAAACAATTGTCAGATTTTCAAACATTACTCGCTTTTCAAAAAAATCCAGGAAAAGATATAAAAAACCATAAATTGCCTTCCTATATTGTCATGAATGCTTGTTAAGTCCACTTGTTTAGCTAAGTCGTCCTGTTTTTTTTTCATTTTTTGACAATCAAATTGTTGCGCTACTGTACAAACGTGATCGCTACACCATGGGCCGGCCCAGTCGGGTGTCTGTGTGTGCGTCGGGTCGCTATTTGACGCAACACTACTAGGGAAACTAGGGAAATTCCTATTGGTAGACAGGTAACAGTAGAGAGGGGTTAGCCGGACGCGCTACTAATACTTAGCAGTAGCGTGGGCCGCCAACATGCGCTGCAGGTATTCTTTAGCTATAGCGTGTTCACGCCAACATGCGCAACTGCTAACCGGGCTCCGCCGTTACCCCAGGGATTTGCTGGAGTCACTAGTAGAAAACATGGCTTTGGTCCAGGCAGGGAATTGGTGCTGGTTTGTCTGGCCCCTTTGGTCCCGGTTCCAGTCACGAACCGGGACCAATGGTCCTCGCTCCTGGCCCACAACCATTGGTCCCAGTTCGTGGCTGGATCCGGGACCAAATGGAGTCCTTTAGTCCTGGTTCCAGCCACGAACCGGGACCAATGAGATGCCTATATATACCCCTCGCCCGCGAGCAGAGCAGTGGAGTGCTATGTTTTTTTGGCTGGTCGTGGGAGAGCTTTATGGTGCTCTAGCTCACCTGCTCACCTCCTATGCACATGAGGTGTTTCATGAAATGCCCGAGCCACACTTAAGCTTTCTCCTCTCTAAGCTCCTTGTCCAAACTCCATTTTCCTCAAGATTTGTCTAGGTTTGGTGGTCCGTCCTGTCCCGTCCCCGTTCTCACTACCATCGATCGCCCGCGCCGATCTCGTCGTCGGCACCACCTTGGTGAGCCTCTTGATCTTATCTTCTTTTTAAAAGAAAAAAGTACTTACTTGTATGATTTAGACAGATACTTGTGTAATTTTCTTACTTTTATTATTGTTTGTTATTATATAGTGCAATGGTTTTGGTATCTACCTCCGTCGGTCCTCGTCCTGTCTATGATTCAGATGCGGTATATATTGTCTTTTATAACTATTTTTGGTTCATTTAGTGTTTATGACAATTATGCCGAACAACGTGACATAGATTTTTTATCTAGGAGGTATGTGAACCGGAAATTCCAACCGACCCTATTGTCAAGAGGTTAAATTTAGTTGAAGAAGAAAACAATTACTTGAAGGAAAAATTGAAAAAAATTGAGGAGGAGAAGATGATGTTGGAGTTGCATGTTGCGGATGTCGTCGATGATCACAAGATCAAGATGGATGCAATGCGCTTGAAGATTAGAAAGATTAGAAAATGTGCCATTCTTACTGAGGCTTGGTATTATTATGTCGTTGGATCAATTGTTACCGTAGTTGCGATTATGATCGCATTTGTTGTTGCATTGAAATGTTTTAGATAGTTTCAATGTATGGTTTAATTAGATGCTCTGGAGAGCTATACACTAGTAGAAAAGGGGGCAATGGTCCAGGCCGGGCCAACCCATTAGTCCCGGTTCAATCCAGAACCGGGACCAATGGGGGCATTGGACCCGGTTCGTGAGCCCCGGGGGCCGGCCGGGCCACGTGGGCCATTGGTCCCAGTTCGTCTGGACCTTTTGGTCCGGGTTGGTGAGACGAACCGGGACCAATGGGCCTCGCTCCTAGCCCACCACCATTGGTCCAGGTTCATGCCACCAACCGGGACCAATGGTGGTGCCTATATATACCCCCTCGCGCAAGAGCAGGGCACACTGCTCTGTTTTTTCTGGCCGAGGGGGAGAGGGCTTGGTGGTGCTCTAGCTCACCTCCTATGCACACAAGGTGTTCGATGGAATGCCCGAGCCACACTACTTAAGGTTTCTCCTCTCCAAACTCGACCGCCAAGCTCCATTTTCCTCAATATTTGTCTAGGTTTAGCGGTCCGTCACGCCCCGTCCCTGTCTTCACCGTCGTCGATCACCCGCGCCGATCTCATCGCCGGCACCACCGTGGTGAGCCTCCTGTTCTTATCTTCTTTCTGAAAGGAAAAATATTCTTACTTGTATGTTTAGATAGATACTTGTATTATTTTCTTACTTTTATTATTGAATCTTATATAGTGCGATGGTTTTGGTATCCGCCCCCGTCGGCCCTCGTCCTGTCTATGATTCGGATGTGGTATATATTATCCTTTCATAACTATTGGTTCATTTATTGTTTATGACAATTATGCCGACCAACGTGACATAGATTTTATTTATCTAGGAGGTTGTTGAACCGGAAATTCCAACCGACCCTATTGTCGAGAGGTTAAATTTAGTTGAAGAAGAAAACAATTTGTTGAAGAAAAAAATTAGAAAAATTGAGGAGGAGAAGATGATATTGGAGTTGCATGTTGCGGATGTCGTCGATGATCACAAGATCAATATGGATGCAATGCGCTTGAAGATTAGAAAGATTAGAAAATATGCCATTCATACCGAGGCTTGGTATCATTATGCCGTTGGATCAGTTGTTACATTCGTTGCGATTATGATCGCATTTGTTTTCGCATTGAAATGTTTTACATAGTTTCAGTGTATGGTTTAATTAATTTAGATGCTCTGCAGAGCTTTATGTTGTTAGATGAGAACTATGTATGTACTTTGGTTTTAATGTGATGATGAACTTCTATTAATTTGGTCACTTAATTATCTATTCATGATGTTCTGTAATGATTTTTGACACACTTAATTATATATAATACACGCAGATGAACCGGCAATGGATGTACGGTTCAAGACACACCTCCGAGTACATTAAGGGCGTGCATGATTTTCTCGAAGTGGCTGATGCAAACAAGCAGAATGCTTTTATGTGTTGTCCATGCCCTATATGTGGGAATACGAAGTCTTACTCTGACCGGAAAATCCTCCACACCCACCTGCTTTACAAGGGTTTCATGCCACACTATAATGTTTGGACGAGGCACGGAGAAATAGGGGTTATGATGGAAGACGGCGAAGAAGAAGAGTACGATCACAACTATGTGCCCCCTGAATATGGTGATGCTACTGAAGATCAAGAGGAACCAGACGATGTGCACGATGATGCTGCAATGGGCGAAGCTGCTGAAGATCAAGAGGAACCAGACGATGTGCCCGGTGATGATGATCTCCGCCGGGTCATTGTCGATGCAAGGACGCAATGCGAAAGTCAAAAGGAGAAGCTGAAGTTCGATCGCATGTTAGAGGACCACAAAAAAGGGTTGTACCCCAATTGCGAAGATGGCAACACAAAGCTCGGTACCGTACTGGAATTGCTGCAGTGGAAGGTAGAGAATGATGTGCCTGACAAAGGATTTGAGAAGCTACTGAAAATATTGAAGAAGAAGCTTCCAAAGGATAACGAATTGCCCGACAGTACATACGCAGCAAAGAAGGTCGTATGCCCTGTAGGATTGGAGGTGCAGAAGATACATGCATGCCCTAATGACTGCATCCTCTACCGCGGTGCGTACAAGGATCAGAACGCATGCCCGGTATGCGGTGCATTACGGTATAAGATTAGACGAGATGACCCTGGTGATGTTGACGGCGAGCCCCCCAGGAAGAGGGTTCCTGCGAAGGTGATGTGGTATGCTCCTATAATACCACGGTTGAAACGTCTGTTCAGAAACGGAGAACATGCCAAGTTGATGCGATGGCACAGTGAGGACCGTAAGAAAGACGGGAAGTTGAGAGCACCCGCTGACGGGTCACAGTGGAGAAAAATCGAGAGAAAGTACTGGGATGAGTTTGCAAGTGAGCCAAGGAACGTATGGTTTGCTTTAAGCGCGGATGGCATTAATCCTTTCGGGGAGCAGAGCAGCAATCACAGCACCTGGCCCGTGACTCTACGTATGTATAACCTTCCTCCTTGGATGTGCATGAAGTGGAAGTTCATTATGATGCCAGTTCTCATCCAAGGCCCTAAGCAACCCGGCAATGACATTGATGTGTACCTAAGGCCATTAGTTGAAGAACTTTTACAGCTGTGGAATGGAAACGGTGTACGTACGTGGGATGAGCACAAACAGGAGGAATTTACATTGGTGCCGGTTCGTCTGGCCCCTTTGGTCCCGATTCCAGCCATGAACCGGGACCAATGGTCCTCGCTCCTAGCCCACAACCATTGGTCCCGGTTCGTGTGATGGACAAGACCCATCCATTAGCTTAGCATAATGATTGTTTAGTTTTTATTGCTATTGCTTTCTTCATGACTTATACATGTTCCTCTGACTATGAGATTATGCAACTCCCGAAAAACCGGAGTGATTATAAAACTTTGTCTGATATCAAACTTCACAACATAACTGGGTGATTATAAAGATGCTCTACAGGTGTCTCCGAAGGTGTTTGTTGAGTTGGCATAGATGAGATTAGGGCTTGTCACTCCGAGTATCGGAGAGGTATCTCGGGGCCCTCTCGGTAATGAACATCACTATAAGTCTTGCAAGCAATTTGACTAATGAGTTAGTTACGAGATGATGCATTACGGAACGAGTAAGGAGACTTGCCAGTAACGAGATTGAACTAGGTATGAGGATACCGACGATCGAATCTCGGGCAAGTAACATACCGATGACAAAGGGAACAACATATGTTGTTATGCGGTTTGACCGATAAAGATCTTCGTAGAATATGTAGGAGGCAATGAGCATCCAGGTTCCGCTATTGGTTATTGACCGGAGATGTGTCTCGGTCATGTATACATAGTTCTCGAACCTGTAGGGTTCGCATGCTTAACATTCGATGACGATTTGTATTATGAGTTATGTGATTTGATGACCGAAGTTTGTACGGAGTCCCGGATGATATCACAGACATGACGAGGAGTCTCGAAATGGTCGAGAGGTAAAGATTCATATATTGGAAGGTTATATTCGGACACCGAAATGGTTTCGGGAAGTTTCGGATAAGTTTTGGAGAACCGGGGGTTAATGGAACCCCCCGGGAAGTTAATGGGCCATCATGGGCCTTAGTGGAGAAGAGAGAGGGCCGGCCAGGAGGTGGCGCGCACCCCCCTTTGCAATACGAATTGGACAAGGTGTGGGGGCGGCGCTCCCCTTTCCCTCTCCTACTCCTTCTCTCTTCCCTCTTTGCTTCTCCGGAAAAAGGAAAAAGGAGAGGGAATCCTACTTGGACTAGGGAGTCCTAGTAGGACTCCCCACACCTGGCGCGCCCCCCTTGGGCCGGCCACCTACTCCCCCCTCCTTTATATACATGGGAGGGGGCACCCCAAAGACACACAGGTCTTCTCTTAGCGGTGTGCGGTGCCCCCCTCCATAGATAAACACCTCGGTCATATCGTCCTGGTGCTTAGGCGAAGCCCTACGCCGGTAACTTCATCATCACCGTCACCACGTCGTCCTGCTGACGGAACTCTCCTTCGGCCTCAACTGGATCAAGAGCTCGAGGGACATCATCGTGCTGAACGAGTGCTGAACACGGAGGTGTCGTAAGTTCGGTGCTTGGGTTGGTTGGGTCATGAATACGTTCGACTACACCAACCGCATTACTAAACGCTTCCTCTTTCGGTCTACGAGGGTACGTGGACACACTCTCCCCGCTCGTTGCTATGCTTCTCATAGATAGATCTTGTGTGATCGTAGGAATTTTTTGAAATACTACGTTCCCCAAAAGTGGCATCCAAGTCAGGTCTATGAATAGATGTTATATGCACGAGTGGAACACAAAGAGTTGTGGGCAATAATAGTCATACTGCTTACCACCAACGTATTACTTTGATTCGGTGGTATTATTGGATGAAGCGGCCCGGACCGACATTACATGATCGCGTTCATGAGACCGATTCTACCGACGTGCTTTGCACACAGGTGGCTAGCGGGTGCCAGTTTCTCCAACTTTAGTTGAATCGAGTTTGACTACTGTCGGTCCTTGTTGAAGGTTAAAACAACACACTTGACAAAAAATCATTGTGGTTTTGATGCGTAGGTAAGAACGGTTCTTGCTAGAAGCGCGTAGCAGCCACGTAAAACTTGCAACAACAAAGTAGAGGACGTCTAACTTGTTATTGTAGGGCATGTTGTGATGTGATATGGTCAAGACGTGATGAGACATAAATTGTTGTATGAGATGATCATGTTTTGTAACCGTTATCGGCAACTGGCAGGAGCCTTATGGTTGTCGCTTTATTGTATGAAATGCAATCGCCATGTAATTGCTTTACTTTATCACTATGCGGTAGCGATAGTCGTAGAAGCAATAGTTGGCGAGGCGACAACGATGCTACGATGGAGATCAAGGTGTCAAGCCGGTGACGATGGAGATCATGATGGTGCTTTGGAGATGGAGATCAAAAGGCACAAGATGATGATGACCATATCATGTCACATATTTTGATTGCATGTGATGTTTATCTTTTATGCATCTTATTTTGCTTAGTACGGCGGTAGCATTATAAGATGATTCCTCACTAAATTTCAAGGTATAAGTGTTCTCCCTGAGTATGCACTGTTGCCACAGTTCGTCGTGCCGAGACACCACGTGATGATCAGGTGTGATAAGCTCTATGTTCACATGCAACAGGTGCAAGCCAGTTTTGCACACGCAGAATACTCGGGTTAAACTTGACGAGCCTAGCATATGCTGATATGGTGTCATAACACTGAGATCAAAAGGTCGAACGCGAATCATATAGTAGATATGATCAACATAGTGATGTTCACCATTGAAAACTACTCCATCTCACATGATGATCGGACATGGTTTAGTTGATATGGATCACGTGATCAATTAGATGACTAGAGGGATGTCTATCTAAGTGGGAGTTCTTAAGTAATATGATTAATTGAACTTTAATTTATCATGAACTTAGTACCTGATAGTTTTTGCATGTCTATGTTGTTGTAGATCAATGGCCCGTGCTACCGTTCCTTTGTATTTTAATGCGTTCCTAGAGAAAGCTAAGTTCAAAGATGATGGTAGAAATTACACGGACATGGTCCGTAAGTTGAGGATTATCCTCATTGCTGCCCAGAAGAATTACGTCCTGGAAGCACCGCTAGGTGCAAGACCCGCTGCAGGAGAAACTGCGGACGTTATGAATGTCTGGCAGAGCAAAGCTGATGACTACTCGATAGTTCAGTGTGCCATACTTTACGGCTTAGAATCGAGACTTCAACGACGTTCTGAACGTCATGGAGCATATCAGATGTTCCAGGAGTTGAATTTAATATTTCAAGCAAATGCCCGAATTGAGAGATATGAAGTCTCCAATAAGTTCTATAGCTGCAAGATGGAGGAGAATAGTTCTGTCAGAGAACATATACTCAGAATGTCTGGGTACCACAACGACTTGACTCAACTGGGATTTAATCTTCCTGATGATAGTGTCATTGACATAGTTCTTCAATCACTGCCACCAAGCTATAAAAGCTTCATGATGAACTATAATATGCAAGGGATGGATAAGACAATTCCCGAGCTCTTCGCGATGCTAAAGGCTGTGGAGGTAGAAATCAAGAAGGATCATCAAGTGTTGATGGTTAACAAGACCACTAGTTTCAAGAAAAAGGGCAAAGGGAAGAAGGGGAACTTCAAGAAGAATGACAAGCAAGTTTCTGCTCAAGTGAAGAATGACAAGCAAGCCTGAGACTGAGTGCTTCTACTGCAAAGGGACTGGTCACTGGAAGCGGAACTGCCCCAAGTATTTGGCGGATAAGAAGGATGGCAAAGTGAAAGGTATATTTGATAACATGTTATTAATGTGTACCTTACTAATGCTCGTAGTAGCGCCTGGGTATTTGATACTGGTTCTGTTGCTCATATTTGCAACTCGAAACAAGGGCTACGGATTAAACGAAGATTGGCTAAGGACGAGGTGACAATGCGCGTGGGAAATGGTTCCAAAGTCGATGTGATCGCCGTTGGCACGCTACCTCTACATCTATCTTCGGGATTAGTTTTAGACCTGAATAATTGTTATTTGGTGCCAGCGTTAAGCATGAACATTATATCTGGATCTTGTTTGATGCGAGACGGTTATTTATTTAAATCAGAGAGTAATGGTTGTTCTATTTATATGAGTAATATCTTTTATGGTCATGCACCCTTGATGAGTGGTGTATTTTTGTTGAATCTTGATTGTAGTGATACATATATTCATAATATTGAAGCCAAAAGATGCAAGGTTAATAATGATAGTGCAACTTATTTGTGGCACTGATGTTTAGGTCATATTGGTGTAAAGCACATGAAGAAACTCATCCTGATGGGCTTTTGGAATCACTTGATTCTTGTGAACCATGCCTCATGGGCAAGATGACTAAGACTCCGTTCTCCGGAACAATGGAGCGAGCAACTGACTTATTGGAAATAATACCTACTGATGTATGCGGTCCGATGAGTGTTGAGGCTTGCGGCGGGTATCGTTATTTCTGACCTTGACGGGTGATTTGAGAATATATGGGTACATCTACTTAATAAAACATAAGTCTGAAACATTTGAAAAGTTCAAAGAATTTCAGAGTGAAGTGGAAAATCATCGTAACAAGAAAATAAAGTTTCTATGATCTGATTATGGAGGTGAATATTTGAGTTATGAGTTTGGTCTTCATTTGAAACAATGTGGAATAGTTTGGCAACTCACGCCACCTGGAACACCACAGCGTAATGGTGTGTCCGAACGTCCTAACCGTAGTTTATTAGATATGGTGCGATCTATGATGTCTCTTACCGATTTACCACTATCATTTTGGGGTTATGCTTTAGAGACGGTTGCATTCATGTTAAATAGGGCACCATCTAAATCCGTTCAGACGACACCATATGAATTGTGGGTTGGCAAGAAACCTAAGCTGTTGTTTCTTAAAGTTTGGGGCTGCGATGCTTATGTGTAAAAGCTTCAACCTGATAAGCTCGAACCCAAATCGGAGAAATGTGTCTTCATAGGATACCCAAAGGAAACTGTTGGGTACACCTTCTATCACATATCCGAAGGCAAGATATTCGTTGCTAAGAATGGATCCTTTGTAGAGAAGGAGTTTCTCTCGAAAGAAGTTAGTGGGAGGAAAGTATAACTTGATGAGGTAATTGTACCTGCTCCCAAATTGGAAAGTAGTTCATCGCAGAAATCAGTTCCAGTGATTCCTACACCAATTAGTGAGGAAGCTAATGATGATGATCATGAAACTTTAGATCAAGTTATTACCAAACCTCGTAGGTCAAACAGAGTAAGGTCCGCACCAGAGTGGTACGGTAATCCTGTTCTGGAGCTCATGTTACTTGACCATGATGAACCTATGAACTATGAGGAATCGATGATGAGCCCAGATTTCATGAAATGGCTTGAGGCCATGAAATCTGAGGTGGGATCCATGTATGAGAATAAAGTGTGGGCTTTGGTTGACTTGCCCGATGATCGGCAAGCAATAGAGAATAAATGGATCTTCAAGAAGAAGACTGATGCTGACGGTAATATTACTGTCTACAAAGCTCGACTTGTTGCGAAAGGTTTTCGACAAGTTCAAGGGGTTGACTACGATGAGACCTTCTCACCCGTAGCGATGCTTAAGTCTGTCCGAATCATGTTAGCAATTGCTGCATTTTATGATTATAAATCTGGCAAATGGATGTCAAAACTGCATTCCTTAATGGATATCTTAAAGAAGAGTTGTATATGAGGCAACTAGAAGGTTTTGTTGGTCCAAAGGTGCTAACAAAGTGTGCAAGCTCTAGCGATCCATTTATGGACTGGTGCAAGCCTCTCGGAGTTGGAATATACGCTTTGATATATAGTGTGATCAAAGCATATGGTTTTATACAGACTTTTGGAGAAGCCTGTATTTACAAGAAAGTGAGTGGGAGCTCTGTAGCATTCGGGATATTATATGTGGATGACATATTGTTGATCAGAAATGATACGAAATTTCTGGATAGCATAAAAGGATACTTGAATAAGAATTTTGCAATGAAAGACCTCGGTGAAGCTGCTTATATATTGGGCATCAAGATCTATAGAGATAGATCAAGACACTTAATTGGACTTTCACAAAGCACATACCTTGATAAAGTTTTGAAGAAGTTCAAAATAGATCAGTCAAAGAAAGGCTCCTTGCCTGTGTTACAAGGTGTGAAGTTGAGTCAGACTCAATGCCCGACCACTGTAGAAGATAGAGAGAAAATGAAAGTCATTCCCTATGCCTCAACCATAGGTTGTATCATGTATACAATGATGTGTACCAGACCTGATTTGTGCCTTTCTATTAGTGTAGGGAGGTACCAAAGTAATCCAGGAGTGGGTACTGGACAGCAGTCAAGAACATCCTAAAATACCTAAAAAGGACTAAGGATATGTTTCTCGTTTATGGAGGTGACAAAGAGCTCGTCGTAAATGGTTACGTCGATGCAAGCGTTGACACTAATCTGGATGACTCTAAGTCACAAACCGGATACGTATTTATATTGAATGGTGGAGTTGTCAGTTGGTGCAGTTCAAATCAAAGCATCATGGTAGGATCTACGTGTGAAGCGGAGTACATAGCTGCTTCGGAAGCAACAAATGAAGAAGTATGGATGAAGGAGTTCATATCCGATCTAGGTGTAATACCTAGTGCATCGGGTCCAATGAAAATCTTTTGTGACAATACCGGAGCAATAGCCTTGGCGAAGGAATCCAGATTTCACAAGAGAACCAAACACATCAAGAGACGCTTCAATTGTTGGGGAACGTTGCAGAAAATTAAAATTTTTCCTACGGTTTCACCAAGATCCATCTATGAGTTCATCTAAGCAACAAGTCGAGGGAGTGAGTTTGCATCTACATACCACTTGTAGATCGCGTGCGGAAGCTTGCAAGGTGATGATGGAGTCGTACTCGACGTGATTCGAATCACCGATGACCAAGTGCTGAACGGACAGCACCTCCGCGTTCAACACACGTACGGGACGGGAGACGTCTCCTCCTTCTTGATCCAGCAAGGGGGAAGGAGAGGTTGAGGAAGACAGCTCCACCGGCAGCACGATGGCGTGGTGATGGTGGAGAAGCAGTACTCCGACAGGGCTTCGCCGAGCACACAACGGAGGAGGAGAGGTGTTGGGGAGGGGAGGGCTGCGCCTTGGAGGGTGGTGCGGCTGCCCTCCCTCACCCCTCTATTTATAGGGGGAAGGGAGAAGGGGGCCGGCCCCTCTAGATCCCATCTAGAGGGGGGGGGGGCGGCCAAGGGGAGAGGGGGAGAGGGTGGCTTGCCCCCCAAGCCAAGGGGGCGCCCCCTCTAGGGTTCCCCCCTCAACCCTAGGCGCAAGGGCCCAAGGGAGGGGGTGCACCCAGCCCACCAGGGGCTGGCTCCCTGCCTCACGCAGCCCATGTGGTCCCCCGGGAGGGTGGCCCCTCCCGGTGGACCCCCGGAACCCTTCCGGTGGCCCCGGTACAATACCGGTATGACCCCGAAACTTCCCGGTGCCCGTTTGACAACTTCCCATATATAAATCTTTACCTCCGGACCCTTCCGGAGCTCCTCGTGACGTCCGGGATCCCATCCGGGACTCCGAACAACATTCGGTAGTCACATACTAGTCTTCCTAATAACCCTAGCATCACCGAACCTTAAGTGTGTAGACCCTACGGGTTCGGGAGACATGCAGACATGACCGAGACGCTCTCAGGTCAATAACCAACAGCGGGATCTGGATACCCATGATGGCTCCCACATGCTCCTCGATGTTGTCATCGGATGAACCATGATGTCGAGGATTCGATCAAACCCTGTATACAATTCCCTTTGTCAATCGGTACGTTACTTGCCCGAGACTCGATCGTCGGTATCCCAATACCTTGTTCAGTCTCGTTACCGGCAAGTCACTTTACTCGTACCGTAATGCATGATCCCGTGTCCAACACCTTGGTCACATTGAGCTCATTATGATGATGCATTACCGAGTGGGACCAGAGATACCTCTCCGTCATACGGAGTGACAAATCCCAGTCTCAATCCGTGTCAACCCAACAGATACTTTCGGAGATACCTGTAATGCACCTTTATAGTCACCCAGTTACGTTGTGACGTTTGATACACCCAAGGCACTCATACGGTATCCGGGAGTTACACGATCTCATGGTCGAAGGAAGAGATACTTGACATTGGCAAAGCTCTAGCAAAACGAACTACACGATCTTTTATGCTATGCTTAGGATTGGGTCTTGTCCATCACATCATTCTCCTAATGATGTGATCCCGTTATCAACGACATCCAATGTCCATAGTCAGGAAACCATGACTATCTGTTGATCACAACGAGCTAGTCAACTAGAGGCTCACCAGGGACATATTGTGGTCTAAGTATTCACACGTGTATTACGATTTCCGGATAATACAGTTATAGCATGAACAAAAGACAATTATCATGAACATTGAAATATAATAATACTTTTATTATTGCCTCTAGGGCATATTTCCAACAGTCTCCCACTTGCACTAGAGTCACCAATCTAGTTACATTGTGATGAATCGAACACCCATAGAGTTCTGGTGTTGATCATGTTTTGCACGCGAGAGAGGTTTAGTCAGCGGATCTGCGACATTCAGATCCGTGTGCACTTTGCAAATCTCTATGTCTCCATCTTGAACATTTTCACGGATGGAGTTGAAACGACGCTTGATGTGCCTGGTCTTCTTGTGAAACCTGGGCTCCTTGGCAAGGGCAATAGCTCCAGTGTTGTCACAGAAGAGTTTGATCGGCCCCGACCCATTGGGTATGACTCCTAGGTCGGTGATGAACTTCTTCACCCAAATCGCTTCATGCGCTGCCTCCGAGGCTGCCATGTACTCCGCTTCACACGTAGATCCCGCCACGACGCTCTGCTTGCAGCTGCACCAGCTTACTGCTCCACCATTCAACATATACACGTATCCGGTTTGTGACTTAGAGTCATCCAGATCTGATTCGAAGCTAGCGTCGACGTAACCCTTTACGACGAGCTCTTCGTCTCCTCCATAAACGAGAAACATGTCCTTCGTCCTTTTCAGGTACTTCAGGATATTCTTGACCGCTGTCCAGTGTTCCTTGCCGGGATTACTTTGGTATCTTGCTACCAAACTTACGGCAAGGTTTACATCAGGTCTGGTACACAGCATGGCATACATAATAGATCCTATGGCTGAAGCATAGGGGATGACACTCATCTTTCTTTATCTTTTTCCGTGGTCGGTGACTGGGCCGAGCTCAGTCTCACACCTTGTAACATAGGCAAGAACCCCTTCTTGGACTGATCCATTTTGAACCTCTTCAAAATCTTATCAAGGTATGTGCTTTGTGAAAGACCTATGAGGCGTCTCGATCTATCTCTATAGATCTTGATGCCTAATATGTAAGCAGCTTCTCCAAGGTCCTTCATTGAAAAACACTTATTCAAGTAGGCCTTAATGCTGTCCAGAAATTCTATATTATTTCCCATCAAGAGTATGTCATCTACATATAATATGAGAAATGCTACAGAGCTCCCACTCACTTTCTTGTAAACGCAGGCTTCTCCATAAGTCTGCATAAACCCAAACGCTTTGATCATCTCATCAAAGCGAATATTCCAACTCCGAGATGCTTGCACCAGCCCATAAATGGATCGCCGGAGCTTGCATACTTTGTTAGCGTTCTTAGGATCGACAAAACCTTCCGGCTGCATCATATACAGTTCTTCCTTAAGATGCCCGTTAAGGAATGCTGTTTTGATGTCCATCTGCCATATCTCATAATCATAGTATGCGGCAATTGCTAACATGATTCGGACGGACTTTAGCTTCGCTACGGGAGAGAATGTCTCGTCGTAGTCAATCCCTTGAACCTGTCGATAACCCTTAGCGACAGGTCGAGCTTTATAGATGGTGACATTACCATCCGCGTCTGTCTTCTTCTTAAAGATCCATTTGTTTTCTATCGCTCGCCGATCATCGGGCAAGTCTGTCAAAGTCCATACTTTGTTTTCATACATGGATTCTATCTCGGATTTCATGTCTTCAAGCCATTTGTTGGAATCTGGGCCCGCCATCGCTTCTTCATAGTTCGAAGGTTCACCGTTGTCTAACAACATGATTTCCAGGACGGGGTTGCCGTACCACTCTGGTGCGGAACGTGTCCTTGTGGACCTACGAAGTTCAGTAGCAACTTGATCCGAAGTACCTTGATCATCATCATTGGTTTCCTCTTCAGTTGGTGTGGGCATCACAGGAACATTTTCCTGACCTGCACCACTTTCCCGTTCGAGAGGTAGTACTTCATCGAGTTCTACTTTCCTCCCACTTACTTCTTTCGAGAGAAACTCTTTTTCCAGAAAGCATCCGTTCTTGGCAACAAAGATTTTGCCCTCGGATCTTAAGTAGAAGGTATACCCGACAGTTTCCTTAGGGTATCCTATGAAGACGCATTTTTCCGACTTGGGTTCGAGCTTTTCAGGTTGAAGTTTCTTGACATAAGCATCACATCCCCAAACTTTTAGAAACGACAGCTTAGGTTTCTTCCCAAACCATAATTCATACGGTGTCGTCTCAATGGATTTAGACGGTGCCCTATTTAAAGTGAATGTAGCTGTCTCTAGAGCGTATCCCCAAAATGATAGCGGTAAATCGGTAAGAGACATCATAGACCGCACCATATCCAATAGAGTGCGATTACGATGTTCGGACACACCGTTTCGCTGAGGTGTTCCAGGCGGCGTGAGTTGTGAAACGATTCCACATTTCCTTAAGTGTGTACCAAATTCGTGACTTAAGTATTCTCCTCCACGATCTGATCGTAAGAATTTTATCTTTCGGTCACGTTGATTCTCTACCTCACTCTGAAATTCCTTGAACTTTTCAAAGGTCTCAGACTTGTGTTTCATTAAGTATACATACCCATATCTACTCAAGTCATCAGTGAGAGTGAGAACATAACGATATCCTCCGCGAGCCTCAACGCTCATTGGACCGCACACATCGGTATGTATGATTTCCAACAAGTTGGTTGCTCGCTCCATTGTTCCGGAGAACGGAGTCTTGGTCATTTTGCCCAAGAGGCATGGTTCGCATGTGTAAAACGATTCATAATCAAGAGACTCCAAAAGTCCATCAGCATGGAGCTTCTTCATGCGCTTGACACCAATGTGACCAAGGCGGTAGTGCCACAAGTATGTGGGACTATCGTTATCAACTTTACATCTTTTGGCATCCACACTATGAACATGTGTAACATTACGCTCAAGATTCATTAAGAATAAACCATTGACCATCGGAGCATGACCATAAAACATATCTCTCATATAAATCGAACAACCATTATTCTCAGACTTAAATGAGTAGCCATCTCGTATTAAACGAGATCCAGATACAATGTTCATGCTCAAACATGGCACTAAATAACAATTATTAAGGTTCAAAACTAATCCCGTAGGTAAATGTAGAGGCAGCGTGCCGACGGCGATCACATCGATTCTGGAACCATTCCCGACGCGCATAGTCACCTCGTCCTTCGCCAGTCTCCGTTTATTCCGCAGCTCCTGCTGTGAGTTACAAATATGAGCAACGGCACCGGTATCAAATACCCAGGAGTTACTACGAGTACTGGTAAGGTACACATCAATCACATGTATATCAAATATACCTTTGGTGTTGCCGGCCTTCTTATCCGCTAAGTATTTGGGGCAGTTCCGCATCCAGTGACCCTTCCCCTTACAATAAAAGCACTCAGTCTCAGGCTTGGGTCCATTCTTTGACTTCTTCCCGGCAACAGGCTTACCGGGCGCGGCAACATCTTTGCCGTCCTTCTTGAAGTTCTTCTTACCCTTGCCCTTCTTGAACTTAGTGGTCTTATTGACCATCAACACTTGATGTTCTTTCTTGATTTCAGCCTCTGCTGACTTCAGCATCGAGAACACTTCAGGAATGGTCTTTACCATCCCCTGCATGTTGTAGTTCATCACAAAGCTCTTGTAGCTTGGTGGGAGCGACTGGAGGATTCTGTCAATGACCGCCTCATCTGGGAGGTTTATGTTCAGCTGGGTCACACGGTTGTGCAACCCAGACATCTTCAGGATGTGCTCACTGACAGAACTGTTCTCCTCCATCTTACAACTGTAGAACTTGTCAGAGACATCATATGTCTCGACCCGGGCATGAGCTTGGAAAACTAGTTTCAGCTCTTCGAACATCTCATATGCTCCGTGGTGCTCAAAACGCTTTTGGAGCCCCGGTTCTAAGCTGTAAAGCATGCCGCACTGAACGGGGGAGTAATCATCAGCACGAGCTTGCCAAGCGTTCATAACGTCTTGGTTCTCTGGGACGGGAGCGTCACCTAGCGGTCCTTCTAGGACATATTGCTTTCTGGCAGCTATGAGGATGATCCTCAGGTTCCAGACCCAGTCCGTATAGTTGCTACCATCATCTTTCAGCTTGGTTTTCTCTAGGAACGCGTTGAAGTTCATGTTGACATTAGCGTTGGCCATTGATCTACAAGACATATTTGCAAAGGTTTTAGACTAAGTTCATGATAATAAAGTTCTAATCAAATTGTGAACTCCCACTTAGATTAGACATCCCTCTAGTCATCTAAGTGTTACACGATCCGAGTCGACTAGCCCGTGTCCGATCATCACGTGAGACGGACTAGTCATCATCGGTGAACATCTTCATGTTGATCGTATCTTCCATACGACTCGTGTTCGACCTTTCGGTCTCCGTGTTCCGAGGCCATGTCTGCACATGCTAGGCTCGTCAAGTTAACCCTAAGTGTTTTCGCTGTGTAAAACTGTCTTACACCCGTTGTATGTGAACGTAAGAATCCATCACACCCGATCATCACGTGGTGCTTAGAAGCGACGAACTGTAGCAACGGTGCACAGTTAGGGGAGAACACTTCTTGAAATTTTGTAAGGGATCATCTTATTTACTACCGTCGTCCTAAGTAAACAAGATGCATAAACATAATAAACATCACATGCAATTATATAGTTGTGACATGATATGGCCAATATCATAAAGCTCCATTGATCTCCATCTTCGGGGCTCCATGATCATCTTGTCACCGGCTTGACACCATGATCTCCATCATCGTGTCTTCATGAAGTTGTCACGCCAACGACTACTTCTACTTCTATGACTAACGTTTAGCAATAAAGTAAAGTAGTTTACATGGCGTTATTCAATGACACGCAGGTCATACAAAAAATAAAGACAACTCCTATGGCTCCTGCCGGTTGTCATACTCATCGACATGCAAGTCGTGAATCCTATTACAAGAACATGATCTCATACATCACAATTCATCATTCATCACAACTTCTGGCCATATCACATCACATGATCAATCCCTGCAAAAACAAGTTAGACGTCCTCTAATTGTTGTTGCATCTTTTACGTGGCTGCGATTGGGTTCTAGCAAGAACGTTTTCTTACCTACGAATCACCACAACGTGATTTTGTCAACTTCTATTTACCCTTCATAAGGGCCCTGTTCATCGAATCCGCTCCAACTAAAGTGGGAGAGACAGTCACCCGCCAGCCACCTTATGCAACTAGTGCATGTCAATCGGTGGAACCGGTCTCTTGTAAGCGTACGTGTAAGGTTGGTCCGGGCCGCTTCATCCCACAATACCGTTGAGCAAGAAAAGACTAGTAGAGGCAAGTAAGTTGACAAGATCCACGCCCACAACAAATTGTGTTCTACTCGTGCATTAGAGAACTATGCATAGACCTAGCTCATGATGCCACTGTTGGGGAACGTTGCAGAAAATTAAAATTTTTCCTACGGTTTCACCAAGATCCATCTATGAGTTCATCTAAGCAACGAGTCGAGGGAGTGAGTTTGCATCTACATACCACTTGTAGATCGCGTGCGGAAGCTTGCAAGGTGATGATGGAGTCGTACTCGACGTGATTCGAATCACCGATGACCAAGTGCTGAACGGACAGCACCTCCGCGTTCAACACACGTACGGGACGGGAGACGTACCCTCCTTCTTGATCCAGCAAGGGGGAAGGAGAGGTTGAGGAAGACAGCTCCATCGGCAGCACGACGGCGTGGTGATGGTGGAGAAGCAGTACTCTGACAGGGCTTCGCCGAGCACACAACGGAGGAGGAGAGGTGTTGGGGAGGGGAGGGCTGCGCCTTGGAGGGTGGTGCGGCTGCCCTCCCTCACCCCTCTATTTATAGGGGGAAGGGAGAAGGGGGCCGGCCCCTCTAGATCCATCTAGAGGGGGGCGGCGGCCAAGGGGAGAGGGGGAGAGGGTGGCTTGCCCCCCAAGCCAAGGGGGGCGCCCCCTCTAGGGTTCCCCCCTCAACCCTAGGCGCAAGGGCCCAAGGGAGGGGGTGCGCCCAGCCCACCAGGGGCTGGCTCCCTGCCTCACGCAGCCCATGTGGTCCCCCGGGAGGGTGGCCCCTCCCGGTGGACCCCCGGAACCCTTCCCGTGGCCCCGGTACAATACCGGTATGACCCCGAAACTTCCCGGTGCCCGTTTGACAACTTCCCATATATAAATCTTTACCTCCGGACCCTTCCGGAGCTCCTCGTGACGTCCGGGATCCCATCCGGGACTCCGAACAACATTCGGTAGTCACATACTAGTCTTCCTAATAACCCTAGCGTCACTGAACCTTAAGTGTGTAGACCCTACGGGTTCGGGAGACATGCAGACATGACCGAGACGCTCTCAGGTCAATAACCAACAGCGGGATCTGGATACCCATGATGGCTCCCACATGCTCCTCGATGTTGTCATCGGATGAACCACGATGTCGAGGATTCGATCAAACCCTGTATACAATTCCCTTTGTCAATCGGTACGTTACTTGCCCGAGACTCGATCGTCGGTATCCCAATACCTTGTTCAGTCTCGTTACCGGCAAGTCACTTTACTCGTACCGTAATGCATGATCCCGTGTCCAACACCTTGGTCACATTGAGCTCATTATGATGATGCATTACCGAGTGGGCCCAGAGATACCTCTCTGTCATACGAAGTGACAAATCCCAGTCTCGATCCGTGTCAACCCAACAGATACTTTCGGAGATACCTGTAATGCACCTTTATAGTCACCCAGTTACGTTGTGACGTTTGATACACCCAAGGCACTCATACGGTATCCGGGAGTTACACGATCTCATGGTCGAAGGAAGAGATACTTGACATTGGCAAAGCTCTAGCAAAACGAACTACACGATCTTTTATGCTATGCTTAGGATTGGGTCTTGTCCATCACATCATTCTCCTAATGATGTGATCCTGTTATCAACGACATCTAATGTCCATAGTCAGGAAACCATGACTATCTGTTGATCACAACGAGCTAGTCAACTAGAGGCTCACCAGGGACATATTGTGGTCTAAGTATTCACACGTGTATTACGATTTCCGGATAATACAGTTATAGCATGAACAAAAGACAATTATCATGAACATTGAAATATAATGAGACTTTTATTATTGCCTCTAGGGCATATTTCCAACATCAATTCCATCCGCGATCAAGTCAAGGAGGGAGACATAGAGATTTGCAAATACATACGGATCTGAATGTTGCAGACCCATTGACTAAGCCTCTTCCACGAGCAAAACATGATCAGCACCAAGACTCCATGGGTGTTAGAATCATTAATATGCACTCTAGATTATTGACTCTAGTGCAAGTGGGAGACTAAAGGAAATATTCCCTAGAGGAAATAATAAAGTTGTTATTTATATTTCCTTATATCATGATAAATGTTTATTATTCATGCTAGAATTGTATTAACCGGAAACTTAGTACATGTGTGAATATATAGACAAACAGAGTGTCCCTAGTATGCCTCTACTTGACTAGATCGTTAATCAAAGATGGTTAAGTCTCCTGACCATAGACACGTGTTGTCATTTGATGAACGGGATCACATCATTAGAGAATGATGTGATGGAAAAGACCCATCCATTAGCTTAGCATAATGATTGTTTAGTTTTATTGCTATTGCTTTCTTGATGACTTATACATGTTCCTCTCACTATGAGATTATGCAACTCCCAAATACCGGAGGAACACTTTGTGTGCTATCAAACATCACAGCGTAACTGGGTGATTATAAAGATGCTCTACAGGTGTCTCTGAAGGTGTTTGTTGAGTTGGCATAGATCGAGATTAGGATTTGTCACTCCGAGTATCGGAGAGGTATCTCAGGGCCCTCTGTCAGGACCCCGACTCAATGCCACATCGATCTAGCATGTAACACTCATATCACTTTGCGGCCTCACGCACGGTATTCCCACGGGTGTCACCTTACCTTTGCCCGGGACCGTTTGCGTCTTTTGGCACACGTATATGATAGTGTCGCTAGCATCCATATGATAAGGAGCCCGGGCTGACATGGCTAGTCGTAAACCCAAAGTGGCACAAACTTACAGGGACAGGCATCCATGACCCAACATCGAACGTGTCGGTCATCAGCGAGTGAATCCAGGCTGTAGCACTGGGCTAGCAGGACTCCGTTGAACCGGGCTGTAGCGGGCTAACAGGACTCCGGTATTCATCCCGTGACATTTCCCCGAAGGGACAGACACAGGAACGAAGAAGGACACATGCCGGCCAGCCTAAGTGTTCCGGAGCAGTAGCAAGCTACCATGGCTCAGTGGAAACACTAGGAGACATTTCCCGGTAAGAGAGGCTACTAAGGATAAACAACTAGATAGTCAGATCCCACACATACCAAGCATTTCAATAACATACACACAATATGCTCGATATGTGCAAATACAACATAGCATCACAACATGACTCTACGACTCAAGTATTTAATCAACAGGCTCCGAGGAGCGAGATATTACAAACATGGGTCTCATGACCCAACACTCAGAGCATACAAGTCAAAACACAAGCGGAAGCTTAACATGTCTGAGTACAGACATCTACAAATGAAAAAGGCTGAGAAGCCTGACTAACTACCAGATCCTGCTGAGGGCACAAGATCGTAGCTGAGGTAACAAGCTAAACGTCGAAGTCCACGCGGTACTACTAGCGAGACTGAAATCTCTCTGCAAAAACATAAATTAAGCAACGTGAGTACAAATGTACCCAGCAAGACTTACATCAGATCTAACTACATATGCATCATTATCAACAAGGGGATGGTGGAGTTTAACTGCAGCAAGCCAGCTTTGACTCGGTGGCTAACCTGAACTACGACTGCAATGTAACTCTTTTGAGGTGGCGCACACGAGTCCACATATTCACCATATCAATACACCACTATGGATCCGCTCTCGTCTCCCTACGAGAACGCCATCCATAGCACTCACGCTTATCTTGCGTATTTTAGAGTATCCACTTTCACTTGTCTATGAACTGTACAGGCAACCCAGAAGTCCTTTTCCGCGGACACGGCTATTCGAATAGATGATGTTAACCCTGCAGGGGTGTACTTCTTCACACACGCTCTCACCACTTACCGCCGTTTACACGACATGTACTCGGCAACCTTCAAGAGGAAGCCCAACGAGGGTGTCGGCCACGGCCTACCTAAACACTCAAGTCTCTAGTCCAGGTTTATCGCCTATTCGGGTTCCATCCATGAGGAGATCCGACCGGAGTTTCGCTCACAGCCCCAAACGATGTGAACAGGGTTCGGTGACACCAAACGGGCGCCCGGTTTACCCGGCCACGTGCCTACCGCATCACAGCCCACCCCTACGGTCAGCGCTGCGCACGGCCTCCAACATACTACAAACACCAAAAACTACTTACAACTCCTGGACAGAGGACAAGGGTGATTAAGAAGCCGAGAGGGTCCATTGGTTTCGGGCCCAATGCGTGGTAGTAGCTGTTTCATGGATCACAAACACAGAACTCAGTTCCTAAGGACGGCTGCAATGAGACAACCCACCATGTACTCCTACATGGCCTCTCACCGCTACCTTTACCAAATCGTGTTCGCACACTTAGCTCACACACAGTAGGACATGTTCACACACCTCTGATTCCCCGATGAATCAGACCTGACTCAACTCTAAGCAGTAGCAGGCATGACAACCAAGCATGAATGAGTAGGCACAACAGGGCTCAAACAACTCCTACTCATACTAGTGGGTTTCATCTATTTACTGTGGCAATGACAGGTCATGCAGAGGATAAAGGGGTTCAGCTACCGCAGCAAGTAACAAATGACTCGTTGTTGTCCTAATGCAGTAAAAGAGAGCAGGGCGAGAGAGTAGGATTGTATCGGAATGAACAAGGGGGTTTTGCTTGCCTGGCACTTCTGAAGATAGCATTGAGTCTTCATCAGTGTCAACGATCACATCGTCGGAACATCGTCTACCGAGAGGGGACAGATACCGGCAACAGAGAAGAAATACAATCAATGCAATGCACAATATGATGCATGCTCATGACATGGCAATATGAGTGTGTTTTGAGCTAATGCAACTAGCAGCAAGTTAAATGGGGTTGGTTTGAATACAAGATTCAAATTCAAACTCCATATGTGAGAGTTTAAATGCCATTTATTTGCTTTGTCCAAAACAGTAGTCACAAGTTGTTCTAACATGCATGAAAATGATACAGATGGATAGATTGGATTTTTCTGATCATTTTTCATATATAAATTATTTAATTTGGAGTTACGGTTGATTTTATATGATTTTTAGAAGTTTTGGACATTTTCTGAAAATATTAAATCATTTAAGATTTATTTAAATCCCAGAAAGGAATTATTGCGTCAGCATGACGTTGGCATGACGTCAGCAGGTCAACAGGGGCTGGTCCGGGTCAAACCTAACCAGCGGGGTCCACACGTCAGTGACACAAGTGACTAACAGAGTTAATTAATTCTAACTAATCAAATTAATAGCCACGGGGCCCACTGTCAGTGTCAGCAGGGGTAATTAGTTTAACTAATTCAATTAGTACTAATCCTAATTAACTAACAGAGCTGGGCCCCACCTGTCATTGAGTCAGGGGGAGTCAAACTGGGGTCAAACCCGGGTCAAACTCGCCGGAGTTGACCCGAGGCTCCTCGCCGGCGAGGCCAGGGACGGCGGAGAGCGTCGGGATTCGCCCTCCGATGACCAAAAGAGCGGCGGAGGGGCTCTACGGGATGCCCAGGCTCGCGCGCATCGAATCGTGGCATCCGTTCGTGCTGGGGAGGTCGGACTTGGCGACGGTGGCGAACAAGGCGGCGGCCGGAGCACGGGCGAGGTCGGGGTTGGCGCTAGGGGGCACGGCAGGTCGCACGGGTGGGCGCGCCCGGCTCCTGGAAGAGTGCTGAGCATGTTGCCGTGCTCGGGAGTTAGCTATGGTGGCTCTAGCCTCGTCTGCATCATCGCCAGCGGCGAGGAACTGTCGGCTCCGACAGCCAGGTGGTTAGAAGGCACGGACGGGCATGGGGAGAGAGGGGAAATGGACAGGGGCTCACGGTGAGTTCGAAGAGAAGGTCGGCGTGCTCGGGGAGGCGGTGGAGACGGCGAATCGGATGGCGGCATCCGGCGGCCGTGGTCGGAGAAGAAGGCCGCAAGCGTCGTCTTGGGGCCGTCCTGGCTCGTGTAGCTCGGAGAGGAGGGAGAGTAGGTGGCGGCGGCGCCTCTGAGAGCATCGGCGGGGCGAGGCAGTGGCTGTGGCCACAGCGGCAACGAACGGCGGCAGCGGGTGGGTTCGGTGGCTGCGTGCGAGAGAGAGAACAAAGGAGGGGGATGAGCTCGAGGGAGTGAGCGAGAGGGACCAGGGGGCTGCGTGGCGATGCTAGAAGGGCCGTTGTGTCGCGGTGGAAGCAGGAGGTGGCCGGGGAAGCAGGAGGTGGCCGAGGCAGCGTCGGCGCCCGTCGGCCACGCGCGCTGCCTACTAGCGCGGGGAAGACGACAGGAGGAGGTGGGCTGGGCCGCGCTGGGCCGGTCCTGTTGGCCACCAGGTGGGCTGCGAGGTGAGCGCCAGGTAAGTGCTCTGTTTTATTTTCTGTTTGTTTTATTTTTTTAAATTTGTTTTGCCACTGTTTTGAATTTAAAATAATTCAAACAATGCCAAAAACTCCTCTGAATATTTTTATTTTGCTAGATGGACTTTTCCAAAAGCTCATAAAATATTTCAGGGGTATTTGAAATTATATTCTAATTATATGAATATAATTCAAATTCAAATAGCTAATGATTTAAATTCAAAGTCCCAAGATTAAGTCCTTAAAAATGTTCAATATTTTGGTTGGGACCAGAACCCTTGCCAAAAATTATCAAACATTTAAGAAGAGCATTTTGGAACAATGAATGAGATTTTAGGGTTTTTGCCCTTCTTTTATTTAAGTTTTTGAGGCTTCCAAATTTCCTCAGTTCAAGTTTCAAAAATTTAAACATGATGCAAACACTAGGCAGCACCAGAAGCTAGGGATGTGACAACTCACCCCCACTAAACAAGAATCTCGTCTCGAGATTCAAGCGTAGGGTAAGATGAAGGGGAAACGCAAACTAGTATAATCTTCACGATCCAGGTTGCACTTCAAATGAACGTTGATTCAATCACCATCTTTGTCTTGTCGTCTTGCTCTGAGAACTCCAGCCAACACGACCACGAGAGGAGAAGGAGACTCTAGAAGGATCGATCTTCTCGAAGATCGAACAGCTTAGGATCAACTCGCAGAATGAGGCATAGTAACACCACTCGAGCTGAGACACAAAACACACATCTAGAGGGATGGAGTGGAACAAATGACGAGGGTTCACTAGGTAGACAACAATTCCACGTTTAAAAGGGTGGTGAACGGTTGTCAACGTAGCGAGGAGTTGAGTTTCCATGATGCCACAGCGGGACATCCTGGAGGAGGGTGATTCGTAGATTATTACCTTAAGTGGCAAAAAGAATTACCTTTAATTCAAAGATCATTGAAACTCTTTATACCAACCTAGGGCAAATTACGAACAATCGTTTGATAGAGTTCAGGAGAACGACACACTCGGCTAGAATGGATAATGTGGATTACCTTGTTGAAAACAACACAAGGCATGATTTTAGTAACTGGGAAGAAGCTCAACAGTAGAGAGTGAGTCCACTGTTTGATAAGTTATAACCTAACCGAGGAAGTTGAGAGCAAACCCAGTTAGTGCCGATGATAACACCTAGCGCTTGCGCGTGCTCTCAAGAACTTGAGCATTTCCATATTCATCAAGGTTTTACCAACATCCGTGTCAAGGATCCTGGCAACACAACATACTACCATGATGAATACCGGTGGAAGATGCAGATGCAAAGGAGGATAACACCTTCTCAGATTTCACCTTAGCGAGGCCAAGGAAACAAAATCTGGATGATCGACCGAGAGACATTTAGCACTCCGCTTCTAATGTTCTCCTTGATGTGCTAGCGTAATCCATAAATAATTATGGTTCGATATCTAGAACATCAAGTAAAAGGTCGGACTTCGGGAACACAAAAATCCACAAGGAACGACTAGGGAGTAAATCCTGCGAAATCCTTATGGGGAGGTGGCCAACTTCCTCAATCAAGATACTATAATAATGGGTCTTCCGGCTGGGTGTGTTGGCCACGACATCCACCTTACCGGTTATCGAGGGACCAATATTATAGTTCTTGGGAAATGTTCCAACCATCATATCTGCCTGAGATTCAGATCTGGTTGGTGTCAGGATATTCCAGACTCATCGAGTCTAGGAAGAAAAATGAAAGTTTGCAACACAATTCGACGAGATAACGTTGCGAGATTCTCGGGAAATGAACTATGATAGCAAGCTCCAAAGCATGAGTTGGTTCTGCTACGCACGTGTGAACACGCTGTTCCAGGCAAACATGATCACATGGTAGTCTTACAATAAAACACTACCGAGTTCTGGTAGGGAACCATCATTGAGGATATCGAAGTTCTTTCATAAGTCTGGATTAGCTCTTATGAAGGAACTCCTTCTCCTTGAACAAATCAATTAGTGGCTTGGGGTGCTACGGAATACATATGGAGTGGAGGTTGCAAGTCTCCAGACCACAAAATACTTCGCACGTGTGCATGACTGACTTGCGATGATTCCAGAGGAAGCAAAACTAACTTTCTCAAATTCATGGCGGCAACTTTCACCAAATGCATGTGTATAAGAGGAAGTCACTCCTTTCATCAAACAAATACTTCATGAGCTAGCATGAAGAAAATGCTTTCAAAAGTTTCCAACACTAACTTATTGTCCAACAAGATCTTGGAGAAGATAAAATGATGTTGATGGGCTCAACAACAAATCATCGAGATTTCCATGAAGATGGAATTCCCTAATTATGTGAACAGGTGATAGCATTGGTCAGACCCATAAGATATAATGGTGTATGCTCGAGGAGTCAACCACGAGTAAGACAACATTACGAACATCGTTGGTTCTGATTTGATTTGAGAATAGCCCACACTCAAATCAAAGTTTTAACAAGATAATAGGTCCAACAACTGATCACAGGGACCAATCGATGAAGACATCATCTTTCTTCAACATACATACAAGATATCCCTTAATATGAACTAAGTCGGAGAAGCCTTTATCTTCCAGCTCTAGAAAGTTGTTGTTTAGCTTAACCAACTAGCTCAGGGGTATCCAACACGGATTCTTGGAGAACTGGTGGTTTACAGGAATAAACCAACTTGATCACGTGATCAACATAGCGGTCAGGCGACAACCTGGTGATACTTCCGAGAAGAAATTCGGAATATCATGAACCACCGGTATGTTACTAAGCTCGAGAACAATCTTGCTTTTCAGGGCAAGACGATATGATCAAAAGAGCGAGGGATTGCCAAAATCCTAACTCATTGATCGAAGGGTGCACCAGGAAATAAGGACTAGGTAGCACAATCAGTCTTGGAATGATGATTCAAGAACCAACACACTAAGAATGAAATTATTGTCCATTAACTACCAAACAACAGAGTTGCTAGGAGTATAGATTTCACACATCACGATTCACTTGTCGGAGTTCTGGTTATAATAACACGGGAACCAAGGAATGAATATCGATGGCGAGAAGTATCACTGTATCAAGAGTTCATCGGATGGTGTGAAATTCCCATGATAACCTTAATATAAAGATGGTGATACTCCAAGGTAGAACAGAACAAAAGCTGGATTAGTATTTGATCTACGGAACACAACTGCTTTGACCCAATCCTGGATATGGATGAGGTACCGGAGTTTGTTTCTCCTAGTCATTCTGAACTAGAACGGCTTGACGGACCACAAGAATAATGAGCATCGGTGAACACGAATGCACGACATCAACTTGACTATCAACTGATAGACAAGGATCAAAATACAACTACAGAGGGACAACTCAAAAGAACATATGATTTCCTGAGTTGTGGATGCATGGATTAGCATGTCGAACGAGTTCGACATATTTCTCCCGGACAATCCATGCGGAAAGGTAGAACTGGCAGAGTCACAGCATAGAATCGAGAACTCATCAAGAGCTCTGGTTGTGATCTTTTGGTTCAAAGAACTTCTGCCATAAACGGTTCATAGTATTTGGAAGAAGGAAATACCACGGACCTTGAGGACTATCGCAAAGGATACTAGTATCCTAAAGGGACTAGCAAACACTATCAACATGAAGTAAGTAGGGTGAATCTCGGGTTCAAACCCCAGAAGTGAAATGCCTACTAACTAAGTGGCATCACGGGATGCTTACGAGAATGATGGCCAGAATCATCACGCTGGGACACAAATCATGGCTAGATTACTAGGTGATACTCTAGACATCTAGGTCATAATCATAGCTCCAACATATACGTTGAGGCAATAGAGTACATCAACTCACTAATTTGTGTGATTAATCTGACCAAAAGGACATCGGGAACGGGAAGAAGGGATTTGCAAATGCATCAGACTATTTAGAAACCTGGGATGACTCGGACAGCATAACGGCTGTAAATGCTCAAAAAGTTTGGAGACATACTACAGAAATGGTGGCATAGCCACTCAGAAGCACAATATCAAGGTTTCGAGATCAACAGTTAACATACAGAAGTTGTAGGAACTGAACTCAAGCTTAAATCCAACAATCTATAAATCTACGGATTAGTAACACGTGATCCTAATAGAAAGAAGAGAAAGCCTAGTTCCTTAACCCCGTAGGAAAGATAAGATGACTCGGATCAGAAGGGCATAAGGTATAAGGAGTAAAAAGAGCCTTACGTTCCATCCCACAATCAATTCCCTTATATAACTAAAGAATTTCTAGACTCAACTTCAACCAGTTTGGCTTGGTAATCCTACAGGCAGTCAAGCTCTGATACCAAAGCTGTCAGGACCCCGACTCAATGCCACATCGATCTAGCATGTAACACCTCATATCACTTTGCGGCCTCACGCACGGTATTCCCACGGGTGTCACCTTACCTTTGCCCGGGACCGTTTGCGTCTTTTGGCACACGTATATGATAGTGTCGCTAGCATGCATATGATAAGGAGCCCGGGCTGACATGGCTAGTCGTAAACCCAAAGTGGCACAAACTTACAGGGACAGGCATCCATGAGCCAACATCGAACGTGTCGGTCATCAGCGAGTGAATCCAGGCTGTAGCACTGGGCTAGCAGGACTCCGGTGAACCGGGCTGTATCGGGCTAACAGGACTCCGGTATTCATCGCGTGACATTTCCCCGAAGGGACAGACACAGGAACGAAGAAGGACACATGCCGGCCAGCCTAAGTGTTCTGGAGCAGTAGCAAGCTACCATGGCTCAGTGGAAACACTAGGAGACATTTCCCGGTAAGAGAGGCTACTAAGGATAAACAACTAGATAGTCAGATCCCACACATACCAAGCATTTCAATAACATACACACAATATGCTCGATATGTGCAAATACAAGATGGCATCACAACATGACTCTACGACTCAAGTATTTAATCAACAGGCTCCGAGGAGCGAAATATTACAAACATGGGTCTCATGACCCAACACTCAGAGCATACAAGTCAAAACACAAGCGGAAGCTTAACATGTCTGAGTACAGACATCTATAAATGAAAAAGGCTGAGAAGCCTGACTAACTACCAGATCCTGCTGAGGGCACAAGATCGTAGCTGAGGTAACAAGCTAAACATCGAAGTCCACGCGGTACTACTAGCGAGACTGAAGTCTCTCTGCAAAAACATAAATTAAGCAACGTGAGTACAAATGTACCCAACAAGACTTACATCAGATCTAACTACATATGCATCATTATCAACAAGGGGATGGTGGAGTTTAACTGCAGCAAGCCAGCTTTGACTCGGTGGCTAACCTGAACTACGACTGCAATGTAACTCTTTTGAGGTGGCGCACACGAGTCCACATATTCACCATATCAATACACCACTATGGATCCGCTCTCGTCTCCCTACGAGAACGCCATCCATAGCACTCACGCTTATCTTGCGTATTTTAGAGTATCCACTTTCACTTGTCTATGAACTGTACAGGCAACCCAGAAGTCCTTTTCCGCGGACACGGCTATTTGAATAGATGATGTTAACCCTGCAGGGGTGTACTTCTTCACACACGCTCTCACCACTTACCGCCGTTTACACGACATGTACTCGGCAACCTTCAAGCGGAAGCCCAACGAGGGTGTCGGCCATGGCCTACCTAAACACTCAAGTCTCTAGTCCAGGTTTATCGCCTATTCGGGTTCCATCCATGAGGAAATCCGGCCGGAGTTTCGCTCACAACCCCAAACGATGTGAACAGGGTTCCGTGACACCAAACAGGCGCCCAGTTTACCCGGCCACGTGCCTACCGCATCACAGCCCACCCCTACGGTCAGCGCTGCGCACGGCCTCCAGCATACTACAAACACCAGAAACTACTTGCAACTCCTGGACAGAGGACAAGGGTGATTAAGAAGCCGAGAGGGTCCATTGTTTTCGGGCCCAATGCGTGGTAGTAGCTGTTTCATGGATCACAAACACAGAACTCAGTTCCTAAGGACGGCTGCAATGAGACAACCCACCATGTACTCCTACATGGCCTCTCACCGCTACCTTTACCAAATCGTGTTCGCACACTTAGCTCACACACAGTAGGGCATGTTCACACACCTCTGATTCCCCGATGAATCAGACCTGACTCAACTCTAAGCAGTAGCAGGCATGACAACCAAGTATAAATGAGTAGGCACAACAGGGCTCAAACAACTCCTACTCATACTAGTGCGTTTCATCTATTTACTGTGGCAATGACAGGTCATGCAGAGGATAAAGGGGTTCAGCTACCGCAGCAAGTAACAAATGACTCGTTGTTGTCCTAATGCAGTAAAAGAGAGCAGGGCGAGAGAGTAGGATTGTATCGGAATGAACAAGGGGTTTTTGCTTGCCTGGCACTTCTAAAGATAGCATTGAGTCTTCATCAGTGTCAACGATCACATCGTCGGAACATCGTCTACCGAGAGGGGACAGATACCGGCAATAGAGAAGAAATACAATCAATGCAATGCACAATATGATGCATGCTCATGACATGGCAATATGAGTGTGTTTTGAGCTAATGCAACTAGCAGCAAGTTAAATGGGGTTGGTTTGAATACAAGATTCAAATTCAAACTCCATATGTGAGAGTTTAAATGCCATTTATTTGCTTTGTCCAAAACAGTAGTCACAAGTTGTTCTAACATGCATGAAAATGATACAGATGGATAGATTGGATTTTTCTGATCATTTTTCATATATAAATTATTTAATTTGGAGTTACGGTTGATTTTATATGATTTTTAGAAGTTTTGGACATTTTCTGAAAATATTAAATCATTTAAGATTTATTTAAATCCCAGAAAGGAATTATTGCGTCAGCATGACGTTGGCATGACGTCAGCAGGTCAACAGGGGCTGGTCCGGGTCAAACCTGAGCAGCGGGGTCCACACGTCAGTGACACAAGTGACTAACAGAGTTAATTAATTCTAACTAATCAAATTAATAGCCACGGGGCCCACTGTCAGTGTCAGCAGGGGTAATTAGTTTAACTAATTCAATTAGTACTAATCCTAATTAACTAGCAGAGCTGGGCCCCACCTGTCATTGAGTCAGGGGGAGTCAAACCGGGGTCAAACCCGGGTCAAACTCGCTGGAGTTGACCCGAGGCTCGTCGCCGGCGAGGCCAGGGACGGCGGAGAGCGTCGGGATTCGCCCTCCGATGACCAAAAGAGCGGCGGAGGGGCTCTACGGGATGCCCAGGCTCGCGCGCATCGAATCGTGGCATTCGTTCGTGCTGGGGAGGTCGGACTTGGCGACGGTGGCGAACAAGGCAGCGGCCGGAGCACGGGCGAGGTCGGGGTTGGCGCTAGGGGGCACGGCAGGTCGCACGGGTGGGCGCGCCCGGCTCCTGGAAGAGTGCTGAGCACGTTGCCGTGCTCGGGAGTTAGCTACGGTGGCTCTAGCCTCGTCTGCGTCATCGCCGGCGGCGAGGAACTGTCGGCTCCGACAGCCACGGTGGTTAGAAGGCGCGGACGGGCACGGGGAGAGAGGGGAAATGGACAGGGGCTCACGGTGAGTTCGAAGAGAAGGTCGGCGTGCTCGGGGAGGCGGTGGAGATGGCGAATCGGACGGCGGCATCGGGCGGCCTTGGTCGGAGAAGAAGGCCGCAAGCGTCGTCTTGGGGCCGTCCTGGCTCGTGTAGCTCGGAGAGGAGGGACAGTAGGTGGCGGCGGCGCCTCTGAGAGCATCGGCGGGGCGAGGCAGTGGCTGTGGCCACAGCGGCAACGAACGGCGGCGGCGGGTGGGTTCGGTGGCTGCGTGCGAGAGAGAGAACAGAGGAGGGGGATGAGCTCGAGGGAGTGAGCGAGAGGGACCAGGGGGCTGCGTGGTGATGCTAGAAGGGCCGTGGCGTCGCGGTGGAAGTAGGAGGTGGCCGGGGAAGCAGGAGGTGGCCGAGGCAGCGTCGGCGCCCGTCGGCCACGGGCGCTGCCTACTGGCGCGGGGAAGACGACAGGAGGAGGTGGGCTGGGCCGCGCTGGGCCGGTCCTGTTGGCCACCAGGAGGGCTGCGAGGTGAGCGCCAGGTAAGTGCTCTGTTTTATTTTCTGTTTGTTTTATTTTTTTAAATTTGTTTTGCCACTGTTTTGAATTTAAAATAATTCAAACAATGCCAAAAACTCCTGTGAATATTTTTATTTTGCTAGATGGACTTTTCCAAAATCTCATAAAATATTTCAGGGGTATTTGAAATTATATTCTAATTATATGAATATAATTCAAATTCAAATAGCTAATGATTTAAATTCAAAGTCCCAAGATTAAGTCCTTAAAAATGTTCAATATTTTGGTTGGGACCAGAAACCTTGCCAAAAATTATCAAACATTTAAGAAGAGCATTTTGGAACAATGAATGAGATTTTAGGGTTTTTGCCCTTCTTTTATTTAAGTTTTTGAGGCTTCCAAATTTCCTCAGTTCAAGTTTCAAAAATTTAAACATGATGCAAACACTAGGCAGCACCAGAAGCTAGGGATGTGACACCCTCTCGGTAATTCACATCACTATAAGCTTGCAAGCAATGTGACTAATGAGTTAGTTACGTGATGATGCATTACGGAACGAGTAAAGAGACTTGCCGGTAACGAGATTGAACTAGGTATGAGGATACCCACGATCGAATCTCGGGCAAGTAACATACCGATGACAAAGGGAACAACGTATGTTGTTATGCGGTTTGACTGATAAAGGTCTTGTAGAATATGTAGGAGGCAATATGAGCATCCAGGTTCCGCTATTGGTTATTGGCCGGAGATGTGTCTCAGTCATGTCTACAAAGTTCTCGAACCCGTAGCTTCCGCACGCTTAACGTTCGATGACGATTTGTATTATGAGTTATGTGATTTGATGACCGAAGTTTGTTCAGAGTCCCGGATGAGATCACGGACATGATGAGGAGTCTCAAAATGGTCGAGAGGTAAAGATTCATATATTGGAAGGTTATATTCAGACACCGGAATGGTTTCAGGAAGTTTCAGATAAGTTTCGGAGAACCGGGGGTTACCAGA
>NC_041393.1:765026311-765037847 GCF_002162155.2 Triticum dicoccoides | reverse complement strand
AATTGGACAAGGGGTGGGGCGCCCCCCCTCCCTCTCCTACTCCTTCTCTCTTCCCTCTTTGCTTCTCCGGAAAAATGAAAAAGGAGAAGGAATCCTACTTGGACTAGGGAGTCCTAGTACGACTCCCCATACCTGGCACGCCCCCCTTGGGCCGGCCACCTCCTCCCCCCTCCTTTATATACGTGGGAGGGGGCACCCCAAAGACACACCAAGTCTTCTCTTAGCCGTGTGCGGTGCCCCCCCTCCACAGATACACACCTCGGTCATATCGTCGTAGTGCTTTGGCCAAGCCCTACGTCGGTTACTTCATCATCATCATCACCACGCCGTCATGCTAATGGAACTCTCCTTCGGCCTCAACTAGATCAAGAGCTTGAGGGACGTCATCGTGCTGAATGTGTGCTGAACACGGAGGTGCCGTACGTTCGGTGCTTGAATCGGTTGGAATGTGAAGACGTTCGACTACATCAACCGCGTTACTAAACGCTTCCGCTTTCGGTCTACGAGGGTACGTGGACACACTCTCCCCGCTCATTGCTATGCTTCTCCTAGATAGATTTTGCGTGATCGTAGAAAATGTTTTGAAATACTACGTTCCCCAACAGTTTTTCCAAACATGTTTGAATCATGCGTTGGTAAGTGGCACCAGCATTTTTAAGCCCGAAAGGCATAGTGTTGAAGCAGAAAGGCCTGTACGGGGTAATAAACGCCCTTGCGGCCTGGTCGGACTCCTTCATTTAATCTGATGGTATCCGGAGTAAGGGTCAAGGAAACACAACGAGTCATGTCCCGCGGTCGCGTCAATAATTTAGTCAATGCGGGGCAATGGGAAAGGGTCTTTGGGGCAAGCCTTATTGAGGTCTTTGAAGTCGACACAAAGGCGCCAAGACTTATCCTTCTTCGGCACCATGACCAAGTTGGCTAGCCAATCTGGGAGTTTGATTTCTTCGATGAACCCGGCTTCAAGTAGTTTGGCTAACTCCTCCCCCATAGCTTGTCGTTTGGGTTCAGAAAATTGCCGCAGCGTTTGTTTGACCAGTTTGAACCCCTTGATTATGTTGAGGCTATGTTCGGCCAGTCTGCGTGGGATCCCGGGCATGTCCGTAGGGTGCCAGTCAAAGATATCCCAATTTTCGCGCAGGAACGCTCGTAGGGCGGCATCGAGCGTCGGATCTAGCTGTGCTCCAATGGACGTTGTTTTGTTAGGATCCGCCGGGTGCACTTGAAATTTTACTATTTCATCTGATGTTTGAAAGAGGTGGACTTGGGCCTCTTATCAAGAATCACGTCATCCTTGTCCACCGTGGATCGCAGGGTGGTTAGTTCTTTGGCCGCAAGGGCTTCGGATAGTGCCTCAATGGCCAAGGATGCAGTTTTGTTTTCGGCGCGGAGTGCTTTATTCGGATCACTTGTAATTGTGATTATTCCGTTGGGCCCTGACATTTTAAGCTTCATGTACCCGTAATGGGGTATGGATTGGAAGCGTGAGAAAGCGTGCCGCCCCAAAAGGGCGTGATATTCGCTATTGAAGGGAGCCACGTGGAAAAGCAACTCCTCAGACCTGTAATTCTCATGTATGCCGAATACTACGTAAAATTTGATTGTCCCCGAACATCGTGCTTTTTGACTGGGATGATGCCTCGGAAGGTGGTATTGCTTTGCTCGATGCGGGCCTTGTCAATTTGCATTTTGTCGAGCGTGTCCTCGTAGATGAGGTTAGGACCGCTGCCGCCGTCCATGAGCACTTTGGTGAGTCGAAAGCCATCCACAATTGGGTTTAAGACCAAGGCGGCTGGTGCTCGGACTGATCGGGACCTTGGTTCATCGTCAGCAATGAAAGTTATTGCCGCGTCGTTCCATGGGCTCATTGTGGTTACTTGGTTGATTTCGGCGAGGTCGCGAAGTGCCCTTTTGCGCTGATTATTTGAAGAGAAGGTCTCGAAGACAGTAAATACATTAAGATCGTCATCCTCCGGAGAATGCTTCTCTGGAGTAACGGTGGTGAGGATAGCCTCACCGCTTTTAGCCACTTGCCGGAGTACCCAGCATGCCTGAAGGTTGTGAGTTGGTTCGGTGCTTAGCGTTGCATGTATCTGATAGGGCTTATCGAGGAGTTCGTCGAGGATGTACCTATGTGCCGCGAAGGGTTTGTTTTTCTTGTCGATGGGCTTATGATCGGATGCCCCATAAGGGTGTACCCGTTTTGCCCGAGCTGTGCACTGCTTAAAGGCTGCGGGTTCCAATTGGGTTTTTGGGCCTTCCATGTGCTTTCCATCGCGCAGTATTTCCGTACTACGTGCGATAGTTCCATGAAACTCTGTATGCGACAGCGGTCAAGGGCATTCTGAATTCCCCCATCGACGCAATTGTGACGAAAAACCAAGACCGCATCGTCGTCGTAGCAATCTTTAATCTTGTTTTTGATAATTAGAAACCTGGCCCAAAAGTGATGGACCGTTTCCTGAGGTTGCTGCCGTACATACATCAGGTCGTATATGTCAGGAGGGCCTGAATTGCTTGGAGAGTATTGATTGTGGTGGGCGGGTGGGCTAAAACTTGAATCCCCGCCCAGAATTGTGTTCGAAGCTTGTAAAATCTCCGATGTCACCGGTTCGGGTTCGGGAAGATCCAAGCGCTCCCCGGACCCTAAGTCCGACCCGGAGTTCGGGGGACGCGGGGTCTCCTCCGAAGGAAGAGTATCCAGTTTAATGGGTTCGGAGATCCGAACATAGCTGGGTTTTAACTTAGGGGAAGAAGTGTTCTTGCCTCGTTCATCGACGATCGCCACCAGGTGAGTGATCGGCGGGAGATTGATTTCCCTCTGGTCAGGTTTAAGCCCGATCCGATCATAATCCGTTGAAAGCCCGAGGGCGGTGATGCGATCCTGGGTAAACATCGTATCCCCATCGTCCCTTGTTACTGCCGATTCTCAGACACACAGTTCGGGACCCCCTACCCGAGATCCGCCGGTTTTGACACCAACACCCATGTCCCGTGCCAGCAAACCCGGGATCAGCTAAGAATCGAACCTTGGCTCCGCTGCAAGTACAGGCTACAAGCCATCGCATGCATGTTGAGAAAGACCAACCAACAACACAAATAAAGACCATTCCATTTGGGAAGTCGGTCCCCTAGAGGGGTCATATACATCGTAAAACCCAAGCTACAGAAACCCCGGCTAGGTCGATAAGGATAGTTTTCAAGGTAAAAAGAAAAAGACTTAGTGATATACAATTACGGAAGAGATAAAATTTATACAAAAAATTGATAGGGCATTGTATCCCGCTCAAACGAAGTTTGTTACAACTTAGTACGCCTACTCGATAATGTTCGAGAAAATGTTCGCATTTTCAAAAAATTATTCGTTTTTCAAAATGTTCAAATTTTTAAAAAATGCACTCCTATTTTTAATAAATGTTGGGATTTTAAAAATATTTGGTATTTTTAAAAAATTATTTTTTTCAAGAAAATGTTTTAGAATGTTTTCTAAAAAGTTATCAAATCTCCCCGCTACAATATGTCGTTAAATAGTTTCACGCTTCACAAAATCCACCAACTGTCCTCTCTTGTAGTGGCTAGCACACGAGGTTTAGAAGCACGAGGTCACATGTTTGATTCTTTTCAAGAATGTTCTTTTTCGGTATGTTTTCGTCTCGCCTCACGCCCACTGGGCCTGATCAGGTGCAAAAATTTGTCCAAAATTCCCCGAGAGGTCAAATGGGGATTTTGAGGATGTACTTAAAGATGACCGTAGGTAGTTGTCGGGTTACATGACATGCACCTTCAAGCTAATCTTCTAAGTTACTTTTTCTTGAGAAAATACGGCTAACTTACATGCAACATCAGTTTAAGTATATGCGTGCAAGTGGATCTAGGGCCTTGGCCAAGATCTGGCTTCTTTGAACTACGCAGATCTAGGGATCTGGGCAGGGATTCATGTGGTTGTTGCCCCTATGCGGATCTATGTGGCCCGGTGCCTATGTCTGACTAGGAGGTTGGTTTTCAGGTGTTTGTCCTTAGGTTGTTCCATCGCCGGTGACGTGCCACCATATAGTGGCATGGGAGTGTCGGTGTTGAGTTGTGTTAGCCACACAAATCACGCGTCCGAGGTTATGAGCTGCATCATGCCATCTAAGGCGCCCACACCACCAGCGTACACCTCGACTGCAAAGCTTTGACAATCTTCCATTACTGCTAGGCGGACGCCTCTGCGATCGCAGTGGCGGTGGGGATACCACAAGGCAAACGTAATATTCTATGGGTGAAAAAAATTCAAAAACAGGAACATAATCCGTTGTACAATTGGAGTAAAACCGAAGAAAGGCCCAGTGCCTACGTCTGACTGGGAGGCTGATTTTCAGGTGTTTGTCCTCGGGTTGTTTCATCGCCGTGCTAGTGACGTGCCGCCGTAGAGTGGCATGAGAGTGTCGTTGCTGGGTTGTTTTAGCCCACAGAAATCACGCATCCAAGTTTACGAGTTGCATCATGCCAAATTACGCACCGACACTGCCAAATTTCCCGCAAGTTTTTCCAAAGGTATATAATCCTCCTATTATTGACATCCACAAGCAACACTAATAAATGTTTGTGTTCATCTATCTCAAATAAAGTCCTGATTTTGGATTTTGACATAATAAAAAACTCTAATTGAAATTCAACTTGAAATCCTGGGGCAAATCCTAGAGCCCACTCTGTCCTCATGAAACCGTATGTACCTTTTTGCGCCTTTGCAAAGGCAGATCTCGAGCTCCACATCTTTATCCCTCTCGGCCAGTGGATGCGGCGGGGAGGAGGGGTAAGGATGGCGGTGGAGGTGACTCGGTAGGTGGCTGCTTGCTAGGGAGGTAGGGACTGACAACTGATGGTGGCATGCAAGCTCGAGAGAGGGGGAGGGCGGCAGTAGGCCTGGAGGTGGGGAGACCGTCGTTGCACTTAGCTTGCATAGATAGAAAGGAATGGTGTACATTTTTTGGGAAAATAATGCGATTTCCTATCGGGTATTTCCATTCAGACTGCGTACGTCTATACTCGATTGGTAACAAAGAATTTTCAAAAGTCGTTGCACTTACTTACATAGATAGGGAACGGAAAGACATTTGTGACGCGGAAATAATGCGATTTCTTATAGAATATATGTCCAATAATGTTAATAGTCGGGGGAGAAAAAAATGAAGAAAGAAAATCCATCATACAGTGGCGGCGGGGATACCGCAAGACAAATGTTAATAATCTATGGGAGAAAAAAAATCAAAAAGGAAAATGAACAGAATCCATCTAAAAAAGACTTACTTCAACTGGGTGGCCAGGCCAGTGAACGCTTTTACCTCAGCAGAGCTAATTCAGCTAGCTAGCGTTTAATTAGCTGGTCCAGTCAGTGCGTCGTCTGGTAATGCCTCAACAGAGCTAGCCCAGCTAGCTAGCTTAGCTGGTCCAGTCAATGCTGTCCTCGGCGATTAACCCCGTCGGTAACAGGATTTTTATGCCGCTAAATACGTTTAGAAGCGACCGGTGTGGTACTAATTAATTCAAAAACGTGGAACCGAGCGAGCGCTGCCCGTGAGATCGTTCCAGGTCGCGGTCGCTGGGCCCTTTTCTCCTCGGCCCAGTAGGCCAGTTAACTTCAACGAAAAAATATCAAGCAGGTGGGCGCAAAACCCTATATGCCGCTGACTGCATCGTAATGTCGACACTTCGCACAGGGTTGCACTAGCCGCCAACGACGCAGTGGGCCTGCCCATTTGCGAGCGAAGCCTTTTTTTTTCTTTACAGTATATATACCGGTTTTGGGAACCTTCTAGAAGGTTCCTGAACCGGGTTTTTATTGTTGCTTCCACTACTGGGTCTTTGGGTTTTTGTTTTTTCTTTCTTTCTTTTTTTCGTTTTTGTCTGTTTTTTTGTGTTTTTTTCCATAATTTCAAAGAATTCATAAAAAGTTCAGCATTTCAAATTTTGTTCAAAATTTCAAATTTGCTCACTTACCTAAAAATGATCAGAATTTTAATATCTTGTTCACGTTTGTTTGAAAAATGTTCAGAATTTCAATGTTTTGTTCGTGTTCTTTCAATTTTGTTCATTTTTTAAAAAAATGTTCACATTTTCCAAAAATGTCTGCGTTTCATTATTTTCCTGAATTTCTAAAATGTCATTTTTTTCATATTTTATCCAAAAATAAAATAAATGTTATTTTGTTAAAAAAAACATTCTCTGTTTTTCAAATTGTTCGTGCTTTCAACAAATGTTCAGTTTTCCAAAAAATGTTCGTGTTTTAAAAAGCTGTTTGGTATTTATTTATTTTTTTGAATTTTTTGATTTCTTTTGTATTTTCCAGCAATGTTCACAATAAAAAATGTGCTCAAAACTGAAAAAATGCTTGCATTTTCAGAAAATGTTTGGCAATTTCTAAGAATGTTTTGTGCTTTGGAATAAATGTTCAGAATTTTTTTAAAATGTTCCTGTTTTCTAACTTTTTTGAAAAACTATTTCTGAATAACATTTACATTTTTTGAATAAGTTTGAATTCTAAATTTGTTCGAGTTGTTCAAACAATTGTCAGATTTTCAAACATTACTCGCTTTTCAAAAAAATCCAGGAAAAGATATAAAAAACCATAAATTGCCTTCCTATATTGTCATGAATGCTTGTTAAGTCCACTTGTTTAGCTAAGTCGTCCTGTTTTTTTTTCATTTTTTGACAATCAAATTGTTGCGCTACTGTACAAACGTGATCGCTACACCATGGGCCGGCCCAGTCGGGTGTCTGTGTGTGCGTCGGGTCGCTATTTGACGCAACACTACTAGGGAAACTAGGGAAATTCCTATTGGTAGACAGGTAACAGTAGAGAGGGGTTAGCCGGACGCGCTACTAGTACTTAGCAGTAGCGTGGGCCGCCAACATGCGCTGCAGGTATTCTTTAGCTATAGCGTGTTCACGCCAACATGCGCAACTGCTAACCGGGCTCCGCCGTTACCCCAGGGATTTGCTGGAGTCACTAGTAGAAAACATGGCTTTGGTCCAGGCAGGGAATTGGTGCTGGTTTGTCTGGCCCCTTTGGTCCCGGTTCCAGGCACGAACCGGGACCAACGGTCCTCGCTCCTGGCCCACAACCATTGGTCCCAGTTCGTGGCTGGATCCGGGACCAAATGGGGTCCTTTAGTCCTGGTTCCAGCCACGAACCGGGACCAATGAGATGCCTATATATACCCCTCGCCCGCGAGCAGAGCAGTGGAGTGCTATGTTTTTTTGGCCGGCCGTGGGAGAGCTTTATGGTGCTCTAGCTCACCTGCTCACCTCCTATGCACATGAGGTGTTTCATGAAATGCCCGAGCCACACTTAAGCTTTCTCCTCTCTAAGCTCCTTGTCCAAACTCCATTTTCCTCAAGATTTGTCTAGGTTTGGTGGTCCGTCCTGTCCCGTCCCCGTTCTCACTACCATCGATCGCCCGCGCCGATCTCGTCGTCGGCACCACCTTGGTGAGCCTCTTGATCTTATCTTCTTTCTAAAAGAAAAAAGTACTTACTTGTATGATTTAGACAGATACTTGTGTAATTTTCTTACTTTTGTTATTGTTTGTTATTATATAGTGCGATGGTTTTGGTATCTACCTCCGTCGGTCCTCGTCCTGTCTATGATTCAGATGCGGTATATATTGTCTTTTATAACTATTTTTGGTTCATTTAGTGTTTATGACAATTATGCCGAACAACGTGACATAGATTTTTTATCTAGGAGGTATGTGAACCGGAAATTCCAACCGACCCTATTGTCAAGAGGTTAAATTTAGTTGAAGAAGAAAACAATTACTTGAAGGAAAAATTGAAAAAAAATTGAGGAGGAGAAGATGATGTTGGAGTTGCATGTTGCGGATGTCGTCGATGATCACAAGATCAAGATGGATGCAATGCGCTTGAAGATTAGAAAGATTAGAAAATATGCCATTCTTACTGAGGCTTGGTATTATTATGTCGTTGGATCAATTGTTACCTTAGTTGCGATTATGATCGCATTTGTTGTTGCTCTGAAATGTTTTAGATAGTTTCAATGTATGGTTCAATTAGATGCTCTGGAGAGCTATACACTAGTAGAAAAGGGGGCAATGGTCCAGGCCGGGCCAATCCATTAGTCCCGGTTCAATCCAGAACCGGGACCAATGGGGGCATTGGACCCGGTTCGTGAGCCCCGGGGGCCGGCTGGGCCACGTGGGCCATTGGTCCCGGTTCGTCTGGACCTTTTGGTCACGGTTGGTGAGACGAACCGGGACCAATGGGCCTCGCTCCTGGCCCACCACCATTGGTCCAGGTTCATGCCACCAACCGGGACCAATGGTGGTGCCTATATATACCCCCTCGCGCAAGAGCAGGGCACACTGCTTTGTTTTTTCTGGCCGAGGGGGAGAGGGCTTGGTGGTGCTCTAACTCACCTCCTATGCACACAAGGTGTTCGATGGAATGCCCGAGCCACACTACTTAAGGTTTCTCCTCTCCAAACTCGACCGCCAAGCTCCATTTTCCTCAATATTTGTCTAGGTTTAGCGGTCCGTCACACCCCGTCCCCGTCTTCACCGTCGTCGATCACCCGCGCCGATCTCATCGCCGGCACCACCGTGGTGAGCCTCCTGTTCTTATCTTCTTTCTGAAAGGAAAAATATTCTTACTTGTATGTTTAGATAGATACTTGTATTATTTTCTTACTTTTATTATTGCATCTTATATAGTGCGATGATTTTGGTATCCGCCCCCGTCGGCCCTCGTCCTGTCTATGATTCGGATGTGGTATATATTATCTTTTCATAACTACTGGTTCATTTATTGTTTATGACAATTATGCGGACCAACGTGACATAGATTTTATTTATCTAGGAGGTTGTTGAACCGGAAATTCCAACCGACCCTATTGTCGAGAGGTTAAATTTAGTTGAAGAAGAAAACAATTTGTTGAAGAAAAAAATTAGAAAAATTGAGGAGGAGAAGATGATATTGGAGTTGCATGTTGTGGATGTCGTCGATGATCACAAGATCAATATGGATGCAATGCGCTTGAAGATTAGAAAGATTAGAAAATATGCCATTCATACCGGGGCTTGGTATCATTATGCCGTTGGATCAGTTGTTACATTCGTTGCGATTATGATCGCATTTGTTTTCGCATTGAAATGTTTTACATAGTTTCAGTGTATGGTTTAATTAATTTAGATGCTCTGCAGAGCTTTATGTTGTTAGATGAGAACTATGTATGTACTTTGGTTTTAATGTGATGATGAACTTCTATTAATTTGGTCACTTAATTATCTATTCATGATGTTCTGTAATGATTTTTGACACACTTAATTATATATAATACTCGCAGATGAACCGGCAATGGATGTACGGTTCAAGACACACCTCCGAGTACATTAAGGGCGTGCATGATTTTCTCGAAGTGGCTGATGCAAACAAGCAGAATGGTTTTATGTGTTGTCCATGCCCTATATGTGGGAATACGAAGTCTTACTCTGACCGGAAAATCCTCCACACCCACCTGCTTTACAAGGGTTTCATGCCACACTATAATGTTTGGACGAGGCACGGAGAAATAGGGGTTATGATGGAAGACGGCGAAGAAGAAGAGTACGATCACAACTATGTGCCCCCTGAATACGGTGATGCTACTGAAGATCAAGAGGAACCAGACGATGTGCACGATGATGCTGCAATGGGCGAAGCTGCTGAAGATCAAGAGGAACCAGACGATGTGCCCGGTGATGATGATCTCCGCCGGGTCATTGTCGATGCAAGGACGCAATGCGAAAGTCAAAAGGAGAAGCTGAAGTTCGATCGCATGTTAGAGGACCACAAAAAAGGGTTGTACCCCAATTGCGAAGATGGCAACACGAAGCTCGGTACCGTACTGGAATTGCTGCAGTGGAAGGTAGAGAATGATGTGCCTGACAAAGGATTTGAGAAGCTACTGAAAATATTGAAGAAGAAGCTTCCAAAGGATAACGAATTGCCCGACAGTACATACGCAGCAAAGAAGGTCGTATGCCCTCTAGGATTGGAGGTGTAGAAGATACATGCATGCCCTAATGACTGCATCCTCTACCGCGGTGCGTACAAGGATCAGAACGCATGCCCGGTATGCGGTGCATTACGGTATAAGATTAGACGAGATGACCCTGGTGATGTTGACGGCGAGCCCCCCAGGAAGAGGGTTCCTGCGAAGGTGATGTGGTATGCTCCTATAATACCACGGTTGAAACGTCTGTTCAGAAACGGAGAACATGCCAAGTTGATGCGATGGCACAGTGAGGACCGTAAGAAAGACGGGAAGTTGAGAGCACCCGCTGACGGGTCACAGTGGAGAAAAATCGAGAGAAAGTACTGGGATGAGTTTGCAAGTGAGCCAAGGAACGTATGGTTTGCTTTAAGCGCGGATGGCATTAATCCTTTCGGGGAGTAGAGCAGCAATCACAGCACCTGGCCCGTGACTCTATGTATGTATAACCTTCCTCCTTGGATGTGCATGAAGTGGAAGTTCATTATGATGCCAGTTCTCATCCAAGGCCCTAAGCAACCCGGCAACGACATTGATGTGTACCTAAGGCCATTAGTTGAAGAACTTTTACAGCTGTGGAATGGAAACGGTGTACGTACGTGGGATGAGCACAAATAGGAGGAATTTACATTGGTGCCGGTTCGTCTGGCCCCTTTGATCCCGATTCCAGCCATGAACCGGGACCAATGGTCCTCGCTCCTAGCCCACAACCATTGGTCCCGGTTCGTGTGATGGACAAGACCCATCCATTAGCTTAGCATAATGATTGTTTAGTTTTTATTGCTATTGCTTTCTTCATGACTTATACATGTTCCTCTGACTATGAGATTATGCAACTCCCGAAAAACCGGAGTGATTATAAAACTTTGTCTGATATCAAACTTCACAACATAACTGGGTGATTATAAAGATGCTCTACAGGTGTCTCCGAAGGTGTTTGTTGAGTTGGCATAGATCGAGATTAGGGTTTGTCACTCCGAGTATCGGAGAGGTATCTCGGGGCCCTCTCGGTAATGAACATCACTATAAGTCTTGCAAGCAATTTGACTAATGAGTTAGTTACGAGATGATGCATTACGAAACGAGTAAAGAGACTTGCCGGTAACGAGATTGAACTAGGTATGAGGATACCGACGATCGAATCTCGGGCAAGTAACATAGCGATGACAAAGGGAACAACATATGTTGTTATGCGGTTTGACCGATAAAGATCTTCGTAGAATATGTAGGAGGCAATGAGCATCCAGGTTCCGCTATTGGTTATTGACCGGAGATGTGTCTCGGTCATGTATACATAGTTCTCGAACCCGTAGGGTTCGCACGCTTAACGTTCGATGACGATTTGTATTATGAGTTATGTGATTTGATGACCGAAGTTTGTACGGAGTCCCGGATGATATCACAGACATGACGAGGAGTCTCGAAATGGTCGAGAGGTAAAGATTCATATATTCGAAGGTTATATTCGGACACCGAAATGGTTTCGGGAAGTTTCGGATAAGTTTT
>NC_041393.1:765014427-765025986 GCF_002162155.2 Triticum dicoccoides | reverse complement strand
CCCCCTTTGCAATACGAATTGGACAAGGTGTGGGGGCGGCGCTCCCCTTTCCCTCTCCTACTCCTTCTCTCTTCCCTCTTTGCTTCTCCGGAAAAAGGAAAAAGGAGAGGGAATCCTACTTGGACTAGGGAGTCCTAGTAGGACTCCCCACACCTGGCGCGCCCCCCTTGGGCCGGCCACCTACTCCCCCCTCCTTTATATACGTGGGAGGGGGCACCCCAAAGACACACAGGTCTTCTCTTAGCGGTGTGCGGTGCCCCCCTCCATAGATAAACACCTCGGTCATATCGTCCTGGTGCTTAGGCGAAGCCCTACGCCGGTAACTTCATCATCACCGTCACCACGTCGTCCTGCTGACGGAACTCTCCTTCGGCCTCAACTGGATCAAGAGCTCGAGGGACATCATCATGCTGAACGAGTGCTGAACACGGAGGTGTCGTAAGTTCGGTGCTTGGGTTGGTTGGGTCATGAATACGTTCGACTACACCAACCGCATTACTAAACGCTTCCTCTTTCGGTCTACGAGGGTACGTGGACACACTCTCCCCGCTCGTTGCTATGCTTCTCATAGATAGATCTTGTGTGATCGTAGGAATTTTTTGAAATACTACGTTCCCCAAAAGTGGCATCCAAGTCAGGTCTATGAATAGATGTTATATGCACGAGTGGAACACAAAGAGTTGTGGGCAATAATAGTCATACTGCTTACCACCAACGTATTACTTTGATTCGGCGGTATTATTGGATGAAGCGGCCCGGACCGACATTACATGACCGCGTTCATGAGACTGATTCTACCGACGTGCTTTGCACACAGGTGGCTAGCGGGTGCCAGTTTCTCCAACTTTAGTTGAATCGAGTTTGACTACTGTCGGTCCTTGTTGAAGGTTAAAACAACACACTTGACAAAAAATCATTGTGGTTTTGATGCGTAGGTAAGAACGGTTCTTGCTAGAAGCGCGTAGCAGCCACGTAAAACTTGCAACAACAAAGTAGAGGACGTCTAACTTGTTATTGTAGGGCATGTTGTGATGTGATATGGTCAAGACGTGATGAGACATAAATTGTTGTATGATATGATCATGTTTTGTAACCGTTATCGGCAACTGGCAGGAGCCTTATGGTTGTCGCTTTATTGTATGAAATGCAATCGCCATGTAATTGCTTTACTTTATCACTATGCGGTAGCGATAGTCGTAGAAGCAATAGTTGGCGAGGCGACAACGATGCTACGATGGAGATCAAGGTGTCAAGCCGGTGACGATGGAGATCATGATGGTGCTTTGGAGATGGAGATCAAAAGGCACAAGATGATGATGACCATATCATGTCACATATTTTGATTGCATGTGATGTTTATCTTTTATGCATCTTATTTTGCTTAGTACGGCGGTAGCATTATAAGATGATTCCTCACTAAATTTCAAGGTATAAGTGTTCTCCCTGAGTATGCACTGTTGCCACAGTTCGTCGTGCCGAGACACCACGTGATGATTAGGTGTGATAAGCTCTATGTTCACATGCAACAGGTGCAAGCCAGTTTTGCACACGCAGAATACTCGGGTTAAACTTGACGAGCCTAGCATATGCTGATATGGTGTCGTAACACTGAGATCAAAAGGTCGAACGCGAATCATATAGTAGATATGATCAACATAGTGATGTTCACCATTGAAAACTACTCCATCTCACATGATGATCGGACATGGTTTAGTTGATATGGATCACGTGATCAATTAGATGACTAGAGGGATGTCTATCTAAGTGGGAGTTCTTAAGTAATATGATTAATTGAACTTTAATTTATCATGAACTTAGTACCTGATAGTTTTTGCATGTCTATGTTGTTGTAGATCAATGGCCCGTGCTACCGTTCCTTTGTATTTTAATGCGTTCCTAGAGAAAGCTAAGTTCAAAGATGATGGTAGAAATTACACGGACAGGGTCCGTAAGTTGAGGATTATCCTCATTGCTGCCCAGAAGAATTACGTCCTGGAAGCACCGCTAGGTGCAAGACCCGCTGCAGGAGAAACTGCGGACGTTATGAATGTCTGGCAGAGCAAAGCTGATGACTACTCGATAGTTCAGTGTGCCATGCTTTACGGCTTAGAATCGGGACTTCAATGACGTTCTGAACGTCATGGAGCATATCAGATGTTCCAGGAGTTGAATTTAATATTTCAAGCAAATGCCCGAATTGAGAGATATGAAGTCTCCAATAAGTTCTATAGCTGCAAGATGGAGGAGAATAGTTCTGTCAAAGAACATATACTCAGAATGTCTGGGTACCACAACGACTTGACTCAACTGGGAGTTCATCTTCCTGATGATAGTGTCATTGACATAGTTCTTCAATCACTGCCACCAAGCTATAAAAGCTTCATGATGAACTATAATATGCAAGGGATGGATAAGACAATTCCCGAGCTCTTCGCGATGCTAAAGGCTGTGGAGGTAGAAATCAAGAAGGATCATCAAGTGTTGATGGTTAACAAGACCACTAGTTTCAAGAAAAAGGGCAAAGGGAAGAAGGGGAACTTCAAGAAGAATGACAAGCAAGTTGCTGCTCAAGTGAAGAATGACAAGCAAGCCTGAGACTGAGTGCTTCTACTGCAAAGGGACTGGTCACTGGAAGCGGAACTGTCCCAAGTATTTGGCGGATAAGAAGGATGGCAAAGTGAAAGGTATATTTGATATACATGTTATTAATGTGTACCTTACTAATGCTCGTAGTAGCGCCTGGGTATTTGATACTGGTTCTGTTGCTCATATTTGCAACTCGAAACAAGGGCTACGGATTAAACGAAGATTGGCTAAGGACGAGGTGACAATGCGCGTGGGAAATGGTTCCAAAGTCGATGTGATCGCCGTTGGCACGCTACCTCTACATCTATCTTCGGGATTAGTTTTAGACCTGAATAATTGTTATTTGGTGCCAGCGTTAAGCATGAACATTATATCTGGATCTTGTTTGATGCGAGACGGTTATTTATTTAAATCACAGAGTAATGGTTGTTCTATTTATATGAGTAATATCTTTTATGGTCATGCACCCTTGATGAGTGGTGTATTTTTGTTGAATCTTGATTGTAGTGATACAGATATTCATAATATTGAAGCCAAAAGATGCAAGGTTAATAATGATAGTGCAACTTATTTGTGGCACTGATGTTTAGGTCATATTGGTGTAAAGCACATGAAGAAACTCATCCTGATGGGCTTTTGGAATCACTTGATTCTTGTGAACCATGCCACCTGGAACAATGTGGAATAGTTTGGCAAATGTGGAATAGTTTGGCAACTCACGCCACCTGGAACACCACAGCGTAATGGTGTGTCCGAACGTCGTAACCGTAGTTTATTAGATATGGTGCGATCTATGATGTCTCTTACCGATTTACCGCTATCATTTTGGGGTTATGCTTTAGAGACGGTTGCATTCATGTTAAATAGGGCACCATCTAAATCCGTTCAGACGACACCATATGAATTGTGGGTTGGCAAGAAACCTAAGCTGTCGTTTCTTAAAGTTTGGGGCTGCGATGCTTATGTGTAAAAGCTTCAACCTGATAAGCTCGAACCCAAATCGAAGAAATGTGTCTTCATAGGATACCCAAAGGAAACTGTTGGGTACACCTTCTATCACATATCCGAAGGCAAGATATTCGTTGCTAAGAATGGATCCTTTGTAGAGAAGGAGTTTCTCTCGAAAGAAGTTAGTGGGAGGAAAGTATAACTTGATGAGGTAATTGTACCTGCTCCCGAATTGGAAAGTAGTTCATCGCAGAAATCAGTTCCAGTGATTCCTACACCAATTAGTGAGGAAGCTAATGATGATGATCATGAAACTTTAGATCAAGTTATTACCAAACCTCGTAGGTCAAACAGAGTAAGGTCCGCACCAGAGTGGTACGGTAATCCTGTTCTGGAGCTCATGTTACTTGACCATGACGAACCTATGAACTATGAGGAATCGATGATGAGCCCAGATTTCATGAAATGGCTTGAGGCCATGAAATCTGAGGTGGGATCCATGTATGAGAATAAAGTGTGGGCTTTGGTTGACTTGCCCGATGATCGGCAAGCAATAGAGAATAAATGGATCTTCAAGAAGAAGACTGATGCTGACAGTAATATTACTGTCTACAAAGCTCGACTTGTTGCAAAAGGTTTTCGACAAGTTCAAGGGGTTGACTACGATGAGACCTTCTCACCCGTAGCGATGCTTAAGTCTGTCCGAATCATGTTAGCAATTGCTGCATTTTATGATTATAAATCTGGCAAATGGATGTCAAAACTGCATTCCTTAATGGATATCTTAAAGAAGAGTTGTATATGAGGCAACTAGAAGGTTTTGTTGGTCCAAAGGTGCTAACAAAGTGTGCAAGCTCTAGCGATCCATTTATGGACTGGCAAGCCTCTCGGAGTTGGAATATACGCTTTGATATATAGTGTGATCAAAGCATATGGTTTTATACAGACTTTTGGAGAAGCCTGTATTTACAAGAAAGTGAGTGGGAGCTCTGTAGCATTCGGGATATTATATGTGGATGACATATTGTTGATCAGAAATGATACGAAATTTCTGGATAGCATAAAAGGATACTTGAATAAGAATTTTGCAATGAAAGACCTCGGTGAAGCTGCTTATATATTGGGCATCAAGATCTATAGAGATAGATCAAGATGCTTAATTGGACTTTCACAAAGCACATACCTTGATAAAGTTTTGAAGAAGTTCAAAATAGATCAGTCAAAGAAAGGCTCCTTGCCTGTGTTACAAGGTGTGAAGTTGAGTCAGACTCAATGCCCGACCACTGTAGAAGATAGAGAGAAAATGAAAGTCATTCCCTATGCCTCAACCATAGGTTGTATCATGTATACAATGATGTGTACCAGACCTGATTTGTGCCTTTCTATTAGTGTAGGGAGGTACCAAAGTAATCCAGGAGTGGGTACTGGACAGCAGTCAAGAACATCCTAAAATACCTAAAAAGGACTAAGGATATGTTTCTCGTTTATGGAGGTGACAAAGAGCTCGTCGTAAATGGTTACGTCGATGCAAGCGTTGACACTAATCTGGATGACTCTAAGTCACAAACCGGATACGTATTTATATTGAATGGTGGAGCTGTCAGTTGGTGCAGTTCAAAGCAAAGCATCATGGTAGGATCTACGTGTGAAGCGGAGTACATAGCTGCTTCGGAAGCAACAAATGAAGAAGTCTGGATGAAGGAGTTCATATCCGATCTAGGTGTAATACCTAGTGCATCGGGTCCAATGAAAATCTTCTGTGACAATACTGGAGCAATAGCCTTGGCGAAGGAATCCAGATTTCACAAGAGAACCAAACACATCAAGAGACGCTTCAATTCCATCCGCGATCAAGTCAAGGAGGGAGACATAGAGATTTGCAAAATACATATGGATCTGAATGTTGCAGACCCATTGACTAAGCCTCTTCCACGAGCAAAACATGATCAGCACCAAGACTCCATGGGTGTTAGAATCATTACTATGTACTCTAGATTATTGACTCTAGTGCAAGTGGGAGGCTAAAGGAAATATTCCCTAGAGGAAATAATAAAGTTGTTATTTATATTTCCTTATATCATGATAAATGTTTATTATTCATGCTAGAATTGTATTAACCGGAAACTTAGTACATGTGTGAATATATAGACAAACAGAGTGTCCCTAGTATGCCTCTACTTGACTAGATCGTTAATCAAAGATGGTTAAGTCTCCTGACCATAGACACGTGTTGTCATTTGATGAACGGGATCACATCATTAGAGAATGATGTGATGGAAAAGACCCATCCATTAGCTTAGCATAATGATTGTTTAGTTTTATTGCTATTGCTTTCTTGGTGACTTATACATGTTCCTCTCACTATGAGATTATGCAACTCCCGAATACCGGAGGAACACTTTGTGTGCTATCAAACATCACAGCGTAACTGGGTGATTATAAAGATGCTCTACAGGTGTCTCTGAAGGTGTTTGTTGAGTTGGCATAGATCGAGATTAGGATTTGTCACTCCGAGTATCGGAGAGGTATCTCGGGGCCCTCTGTCAGGACCCCGACTCAATGCCACATCGATCTAGCATGTAACACCTCATATCACTTTGCGGCCTCACGCACGGTATTCCCACGGGTGTCACCTTACCTTTGCCTGGGACCGTTTGCGTCTTTTGGCACACGTATATGATAGTGTCGCTAGCATCCATATGATAAGGAGCCCGGGCTGACATGGCTAGTCGTAAACCCAAAGTGGCACAAACTTACAGGGACAGGCATCCATGACCCAACATCGAACGTGTCGGTCATCAGCGAGTGAATCCAGGCTGTAGCACTGGGCTAGCAGGACTCCGGTGAACCGGGCTGTAGCGGGCTAACAGGACTCCGGTATTCATCGCGTGACATTTCCCCGAAGGGACAGACACAGGAACAAAGAAGGACACATGCCGGCCAGCCTAAGTGTTCCGGAGCAGTAGCAAGCTACCATGGCTCAGTGGAAACACTAGGAGACATTTCCCGGTAAGAGAGGCTACTAAGGATAAACAACTAGATAGTCAGATCCCACACATACCAAGCATTTCAATAACATACACACAATATGCTCGATATGTGCAAATACAACATGGCATCACAACATGACTCTACGACTCAAGTATTTAATCAACAGGCTCCGAGGAGCGAGATATTACAAACATGGGTCTCATGACCCAACACTCAGAGCATACAAGTCAAAACACAAGTGGAAGCTTAACATGTCTGAGTACAGACATCTACAAATGAAAAAGGCTGAGAAGCCTGACTAACTACCAGATCCTGCTGAGGGCACAAGATCGTAGCTGAGGTAACAAGCTAAACGTCGAAGTCCACGCGGTACTAATAGCGAGACTGAAGTCTCTCTGCAAAAACATAAATTAAGCAACGTGAGTACAAATGTACCCAGCAAGACTTACATCAGATCTAACTACATATGCATCATTATCAACAAGGGGATGGTGGAGTTTAACTGCAGCAAGCCAGCTTTGATTCGGTGGCTAACCTGAATTACGACTGCAATGTAACTCTTTTGAGGTGGCGCACACGAGTCCACATATTCACCATATCAATACACCACTATGGATCCGCTCTCGTCTCCCTACGAGAACGCCATCCATAGCACTCACGCTTATCTTGCGTATTTTAGAGTATCCACTTTCACTTGTCTATGAACTGTACAGGCAACCCAGAAGTCCTTTTCCGCGGACACGGCTATTCGAATAGATGATGTTAACCCTGCAGGGGTGTACTTCTTCACACACGCTCTCACCACTTACCGCCGTTTACAAGACATGTACTCGGCAACCTTCAATCGGAAGCCCAACGAGGGTGTCGGCCACGGCCTACCTAAACACTCAAGTCTCTAGTCCAGGTTTATCGCCTATTCGGGTTCCATCCATGAGGAGATCCGACCGGAGTTTCGCTCACAGCCCCAAACGATGTGAACAGGGTTCCGTGACACCAAACGGGCGCCCGGTTTACCCGGCCACGTGCCTACCGCATCACAGCCCACCCCTACGGTCAGCGCTGCGCACGGCCTCCAGCATACTACAAACACCAGAAACTACTTGCAACTCCTGGACAGAGGACAAGGGTGATTAAGAAGCCGAGAGGGTCCATTGGTTTCGGGCCCAATGCGTGGTAGTAGCTGTTTCATGGATCACAAACACAGAACTCAGTTCCTAAGGACGGCTGCAATGAGACAACCCACCATGTACTCCTACATGGCCTCTCACCGCTACCTTTACCAAATCGTGTTCGCACACTTAGCTCACACACAGTAGGACATGTTCACACACCTCTGATTCCCCGATGAATCAGACCTGACTCAACTCTAAGCAGTAGCAGGCATGACAACCAAGCATGAATGAGTAGGCACAATAGGGCTCAAACAACTCCTGCTCATACTAGTGGGTTTCATCTATTTACTGTGGCAATGACAGGTCATGCAGAGGATAAAGGGGTTCAGCTACCGCAGCAAGTAACAAATGACTCGTTGTTGTCCTAATGCAGTAAAAGAGAGCAGGGCGAGAGAGTAGGATTGTATCGGAATGAACAAGGGGGTTTTGCTTGCCTGGCACTTCTAAAGATAGCATTGAGTCTTCATCAGTGTCAACGATCACATCGTTGGAACATCGTCTACCGAGAGGGGACAGATACCGGCAACAGAGAAGAAATACAATCAATGCAATGCACAATATGATGCATGCTCATGACATGGCAATATGAGTGTGTTTTGAGCTAATGCAACTAGCAGCAAGTTAAATGGGGTTGGTTTGAATACAAGATTCAAATTCAAACTCCATATGTGAGAGTTTAAATGCCATTTATTTGCTTTGTCCAAAACAGTAGTCACAAGTTGTTCTAACATGCATGAAAATGATACAGATGGATAGATTAGATTTTTCTGATCATTTTTCATATATAAATTATTTAATTTGGAGTTACGGTTGATTTTATATGATTTTTAGAAGTTTTGGACATTTTCTGAAAATATTAAATCATTTAAGATTTATTTAAATCCCAGGAAGGAATTATTGCGTCAGCATGACGTTGGCATGACGTCAGCAGGTCAACAGGGGCTGGTCCGGGTCAAACCTGACCAGCGGGGTCCACACGTCAGTGACACAAGTGACTAACAGAGTTAATTAATTCTAACTAATCAAATTAATAGCCACGGGGCCCACTGTCAGTGTCAGCAGGGGTAATTAGTTTAACTAATTCAATTAGTACTAATCCTAATTAACTAACAGAGCTGGGCCCCACCTGTCATTGAGTGAGGGGGAGTCAAACTGGGGTCAAACCCGGGTCAAACTCGCCGGAGTTGACCCGAGGCTCATCGCCGGCGAGGCCAGGGACGGCGGAGAGCGTCGGGATTCGCCCTCCGATGACCAAAAGAGCGGCGGAGGGGCTCTACGGGATGCCCAGGCTCGCGCGCATCGAATCGTGGCATCCGTTCATGCTGGGGAGGTCGGACTTGGCGACGGTGGCGAACAAGGCGGCGGCCGGAGCACGGGCGAGGTCGGGGTTGGCGCTAGGGGGCACGGCAGGTCGCACGGGTGGGCGCGCCCGGCTCCTGGAAGAGTGCTGAGCATGTTGCCGTGCTCGGGAGTTAGCTACGGTGGCTCTAGCCTCGTCTGCGTCATCGCCGGCGGCGAGGAACTGTCGGCTCCGACAGCCACGGTGGTTAGAAGGCGCGGACGGGCACGGGGAGAGAGGGGAAATGGACAGGGGCTCACGGTGAGTTCGAAGAGAAGGTCGGCGTGCTCGGGGAGGCGGTGGAGACGGCGAATCGTGTGACACTCCAAAATTTTTACTTTGGTTTTCAGCAAAAACTTTGTGGTTTTTGAAAAGAGGCCATTTAAAATTTTTCCAGAAAACCTTCCTCTTAAGAGACTTTCTTTTCTTTGGCAAGGTTTTTATTCTGGCTTCAAACTTTGGTGTTTGACCTTTTGAAACTTCTTCTCTATTGGTTCTCTCTCTAAATTATTTTTTGGGAGTTTAATCTTTTTCTTTTAAAAAAAGAAACTCCATGAAATTTGGGATTTTCATATCTTGGAACTACCATGACTTGGCATTCTTGCCCATGTGGTAAAACCCCTCCAAAACCTCCCCTACAACTTGTGATCAACCTAAATTCTCTGTCCCAACTAATCCAAACTGGTTTTGGATTTTTATTCCAATTATTTTTCCCTCAATTCAATTCTGAAAATTATTTGGAGCCTGAGAGATTTTCAAAGCAAGTGCCCTATTGCATTTGAGTTTTGACCTCAAACCAATTCTCCTGGATTGTCCTTTGAACCCACAACCCAGAACCATCTTGATCCACTCCTCCTCTTTTCAAATTTTTCAAAATTCAGTCTCTGCAAGTTTGGACCAGATTTGCCAAATTTGGTGAAATTCATATCTACACTCCTCCAAAAATTCCACCAAAATTCAGGCAGCCTATTTGAGCAAGGAGAAGCCACTCCACCAAAAATCAGCTCAAGGAAAAATCACCAGAGGCCAATTTCATTCGGTCGAACACCTTGTGGGCACTATTACTGTTCAATGTTCAGAAATTCAGTTTCAGTGTCATCTTCAGTTTCGACAGTTTCAGTCACGCGGCCACAGTGCATTTGGCACGTTGCTCGCGGCCTCGTTTGCTTGTCCGAAGCTTCACACGCGCACTTGGCGCGACCCTGGCGTCGGTGGCGCCCTGGCCCGCCTGCGCCAGCGTGTCTTGCGGCGGCCGGCTCCCCGTAACGGCCAACAGGGAGGAGAACGGCGGCGCAACGCCGTTCGGCACCGCCCAAATCTTCTGGTGGCTCCGCGTGGCCTTCTCTGTGCCAGCGCACGCATGCGGCACCGTCGCCGTGGCGCAGCACGCACGGAGAGCGCTCTCTGCCGCCGACGGGCCCGCCACCCCGTTCCGTCGAGCTCGACCCAAACGCCCAAACCCCGGCCAGCTTAGCCCAAAAATGGACCCTTTGAACCTCCGTGATGACGCTCGACTCCCTAACCACCCCGACCAAGCACTGCGCCACCGTAATCGCTCGCCGGAAATCTCCGTTCACGGCAACCGCCTCGGACCGCCTATATAAAGGGGTCCCGAGCTCACTCTCGTGCACGCAGCACCCCCACTACTCACCAACACCCCGCCAGGCCACTGGGAGGACCTCGAGGAGGTCTCCTTCCCCGGCTCCGGCCACCCCGATCCGCCTCGGCCTCCAGCTCGATTCACTTCGGTGAGGCCACCTCCGGCGCCCAAACCTCGTCCGTAGCCCTCTCTTGCACCCAGTAGACTAACCCCCACCTCAATTTAATCTTTGCAGCCCTCTCCGACGAGCTCCATCAACGCCCGAACCACCGTCCGCCGGAGTTGAGACCGCCGTCGACGTGCTGCTCACCGGCGACCAACACCACCACCCACCATTGCGGAAGGACACGGTGAGCTCATTGGTAACCTCTGATCCCCATGCCTCGCCGTGGATCGCCGCCGGCGACCACAGCAGCTCTCGGGCGCCGACGAGCCTCGTCCCTCCCATTTGAAATTTAAACATGACAAGTGGGACCCGCTGTCAGCCTCTCTGTCCTTTCTAAACGAAGCGTTATCTGAAAACGCCTTCTGCCAAATACGTTTTCTCTTCGGGCTGGCGTAATCGCTACCGAAGCGTTTTCTGCTTTTATAAACTAGCCCCTGGAAATCTTCTGTTTCATTACAGATAAGTCCCTGGACAAAAACCCTTGTAACTTTTAATCAGAAAAGTATTTTTGATTGATTCTTTTTCTGTTCTCTTTAAAATTTTGTCTAGTTTTTTATCAGATTTATTTGAAAAATATTTGGTTTACCTTCTGTGCTCTCCTTGGTATTTACGTTAGCGCATATATCTTCTTTAAACGTAGATACCGAAGGAGGTGACGGAGCCGCGAACTTCACCGAGCTAGGCTCCGACTACTCTGAACCAGGCAAGCATGTTTGAACTTTTGATATGATGAGTGTCTTGGCATGTTTTGCATTTA
>NC_041393.1:765008835-765011071 GCF_002162155.2 Triticum dicoccoides | reverse complement strand
TGTAATGAGCAGTCCTTCTCCGTGCGCTAGTCGTTTTATTTTTCTTAAGTAAGCCGAGTTATTTAATTCTATTTGCCAGCTTTATGCATTTTATGGTTTTGTTTTTGCGACTCTTTCCGCTTTTCTTATGGGTTTTACAAAATATATCCCCAGAGTGAAAAATGTCTCGTCCTTGGACTCGCTCCATGCCAATTCCATCAGAGGAAAATTATGATGCACAACCCAGCAACGAGTTCACTCAGGGACAGTCAAGCCAACCGGGAAATGAATCGGCACTTTCACAAATGTGCCGCCTTTATGAACAGAGTCAGCAACAACATCGTGAAATAATGAACCAAGTCATCAACATGGGAAATCACCATGGACAGTATCAGCAACATTCCAAGTTATCTGAGCTACAGAAGACACGTCCTCAAACATTTTCTCACACTGACAAGCCTCTTGAAACCGAGGACTGGCTTCGAGATATGGAGAGGAAATTAATTATTGCAAAGTGTTCAGATCTCGAGAAAGTACTATATGCTCCACACTATCTCACAGGAGCAGCCGCATCGTGGTGGGAGAATTTTCTGCACATGCATCCCAACGAAAATAACATAACCTGGGATGATTTCAAGGAAGGTTTCCGTGGTGCACATATTCCTAAGAGTATTATGAAAATCAAGAAGAGAGAATTTGATGACCTCAAACAAAGAAACATGACAGTGTCAGATTACAACAGTCAATTTACCCTATTATCCTGCTACGCCAATGAGGAGCGTATGACTGAAATCAAGAAGATGGAGAAATTCCTTGACGGTCTGGCGCCCGCACTTAAATGCCAACTGGTCGTGCACACTTTTCCTGATTTTAAAACGCTGGTGGACAAGGCCATTACTCTGGAAAATGAGAGACGCAGTCTGGAAGATATCCGCAAGCGAAAAAGGGACCAGACTAACCACACTCGCAATCACCGAAGCAAGATAGATTTTAAAAAGGGTGGGACACCCAAATTCTCATCCAATGTCTCATGCCCAATCAAGAATTTTCATGCAAGGGACAAGGAATTCACCTATCGCCCCGGCGTTACTTGTTACGCTTGTGGAGAAGAAGGGCACTATGCCAAACAGTGCCCCAAGCCAAGGAACTCAACCCCAAAGCCGAACAACGACAGCAATAATTCAGCGCCCAAACGAAACAATTTCAATCCCAACAATAACCACAGGAAGGGTCATCTGAACCACGTAACCAAAGAGGAGGCACAAAATGCTTCGGATATCGTACTCGATACGTTTCCTGTCAACACAATACCTGCAATGGTTTTGTTTGATTCTGGAGCTTCTCACTCTTTCATCTCGAAAAGTTTTGCTTTGCAAAATAATTTTTCGATGCTTCCTTTGGAGAAATCCATAATAATCAAGTCCCCCGGGATTCAGCAAGTTTCTCAGAATTACTGTCAGAAGGTGGTCATTGAGTTTGAAGGATTCGAGTTTTACGCAAATCTTATTGTATTGAAAATAAAGGACTGGATGTCATCCTAGGGATGGATTGGCTAACCACCAATAAAGGTTTTATAGACTGTTTCAACAGGACCGTGATTCTCACACACCACCAAGGGAAGACAATAAGAGTATCAGCCAAGGAAGGAAAAAGACCCCGGCAACCGAGATTAAATAAGGTGGACGTTTCTGAGCTAAACAAGGTTCCAGTAGTGTGTGAATTTCCAGATGTATTCCCTGAAGAGCTGCCAGGCATGCCACCAGATCGAGAAATAGAATTCCGCGTTGAGCTAGCACCAGGAACCACCCCCATATACAAGAAACCATACAGAATGGCACCATCCGAGTTGATCGAATTGAAGAAGCAGATAAAGGAATTACTGGATAAAGGGTACATTCGGGCCAGCTCCTCACCTTGGGGATCACCAATTTTATTTGCCAAGAAGAAGGATGGAACGCTGAGATTGTGTATCGACTATCGAGCACTTAACATGGTCACAGTCAAAAACAAATACCCGATGCCAAGGATAAATGATTTGTTTGATCAACTTGCTCAGGCCAAGGTATTCTCAAAGATTGACTTAAGGTCAGGATACCATCAATTGAAGGTACGAACGGAAGATATCCCCAAAACAGCCTTCACCTCCAGATATGGACTGTACGAGTTCACAGTGATGCCATTTGGATTAACTAACGCCCCGGCATATTTTGTTCACCTCATGAACAAAGTATTTATGAAGTTTATGGACAAATTCGTC
>NC_041393.1:764993130-765008825 GCF_002162155.2 Triticum dicoccoides | reverse complement strand
CGTCGTAGTATTCATCGACGATATTCTGGTATACTCCAAAACACCAGAAGAGCACGCAGAACATCTCAGGATTGTACTAGGAGAGCTAAGGAAACACCAATTGTATGCCAAGTTCAGCAAGTGCGAATTTTGGCTAAGACAAGTAGGTTTTCTAGGCCACGTGCTGACTCAAGATGGTATAGCAGTGGACCCAGAGAAAGTCAAGGCCGTACTTGACTGGAAGTCACCAGCCAGCGTAACAGACATACGAAGTTTCTTGGGAATGGCAGGGTATTACCGCAGATTTATTGAAGGATTTTCCACCATATCCAAGCCTATGACACAGTTACTCAAGAAAGATAAGAAGTTTGAATGGACAGAAGCCTGCGAGAAAAGCTTCCAAGAGCTAAAGCGGAAGTTAACAACAGCCCCAGTATTAATTGTACCCGATATACACAAGAATTTTGAAGTATTTTGTGACGCATCCAGAAAGGGTCTCGGTTGCGTGTTGATGCAAGAAGGCAAGGTTGTCGCCTACGCTTCAAGGCAACTTCGCAAACACGAGGAAAATTATCCCACTCATGATTTAGAAATGGCAGCAGTTATTCATGCACTCAAGGAATGGAGGCATTTTCTACTTGGGAATCGATGTGAGATATATACGGATCACAAAAGCCTCAAATACATTTTTACGCAGCCAGAACTAAATTTACGGCAACGCCGCTGGTTAGAATTGGTAAAGGATTATGATGTTGGTATCCATTACCATCCAGGGAAAGCAAACGTAGTGGCCGATGCCCTGAGTCGGAACCCCAGCTCCGACGGGAACTATCTGCACAGCTTGAGGCCCGAATTCCATCGAGAATTTGTCAAGCTCAACTTGATAATGGTAGCAGAAGGCACCATATCAAACTTGTAAATACAACCACACCTTGTGGAGAAAATTAAAGAGGCTCAGTCCGGTCACCCCAGCATTGAAGGAATTAAAAGGAAGTTGAGTATGGGCAAGGCCCCGGAATTCGTCATAGACAATGAAGGAATATTATGGTACGGAGAAAGGCTATGCGTGCCAAACATAGAAGACCTTAAACAGCAAGTTTTAACTGAAGCGCACACCACTCCATATACGATCCACCCTAGAGGAACCAAAATGTATAAGGATATTCAGGAAAGATTTTGGTGGCACGGTATGAAGAGGGACATAGCCGCTTTCATTGCATGCTGCGACTCGTGTCAACGCATAAAAGCTGAACATCAGAGACCAGCCGGATTACTGCAACCTAACAAAATACCTGAGTGGAAATGGGATGAAATAGGGATGGATTTTATTGTCGGATTACCTCGGTCACGACACGGGAATGATGCCATATGGGTCATCACTGACAGGTTGACCAAAGTAGCACACTTTATTCCAGTGAAGACAACCTACACCACTCAGAGGCTTGCCAGAATTTATCTTTCCCGCATAGTCTGTCTGCACGGTGTCCCGAAGACTATAATTTCCGACAGAGGCACTCAGTTCGTCTCAAGATTTTGGGAGCAATTACAACAGGCTCTGGGAACCCAACTAGCCTTCAGTACCGCATACCATCCTCAGACTGATGGACAAACAGAACGCGTAAACCAAGTTTTAGAAGACATGCTGAGAGCATGTGTCCTCACCTATGGAACCAGTTGGGAGGACAGCCTGCCATATGCCGAGTTCGCATACAACAACAGTTACCAGGCCAGCCTGCAAATGGCTCCTTTCGAAGCCCTATACGGAAGGAGATGTCGTACCCCGTTAAATTGGTCAGAGACCGGAGACAGCCGCATCTTCGGACCAGATATGCTCAGAGAAGCCGAGGAAAAAGTCAAGCTAATCAGGGACCGACTTAAGACCGCTCAAAGTCGACAGAAAAGTTATTATGATCAGAAACATCGAAGGGTCAGCTTCGAACCCGGTGAATTCGTATACTTGAGAGTATCCCCGATGAGAGGATTGCAACGGTTTAAGATTAAAGGAAAATTAGCACCAAGATTCATTGGACCATTTTGCATAGTGGCACGAAGAGGCACTGTAGCCTACCAGCTAGACTTACCCGAAGACTTGTCCGACATTCACGACGTGTTCCACGTCTCTCAATTAAGGAAGTGCGTAAGCAACCCAGAGAAACAAGTATCTCATGAGAACATTGACATACAGCCAGACCTCACTTATCGAGAACGTCCCATAAGAATATTAGAGGAGTCTGAAAGGAGGACCCGACAGAAAACCATCAAGTTTTTCAAAGTCCAGTGGAGCAATCACACCGACAGTGAAGCAACCTGGGAAAGCGAGGATTTTCTTCGGACAGAGCATCCACACTTATTTAAGGATCAGCTGAAATCTCGGGGACGAGATTTTTCCTAAGGGGGTAGGTGTTGTGACACTCCAAAATTTTTACTTTGGTTTTCAGCAAAAACTTTGTGGTTTTTGAAAAGAGGCCATTTAAAATTTTTCCAGAAAACCTTCCGCTTAAGAGACTTTCTTTTCTTTGGCAAGGTTTTTATTCTGGCTTCAAACTTTGGTGTTTGACCTTTTGAAACTTCTTCTCTGTTGGTTCTCTCTCTAAATTATTTTTTGGGAGTTTAATCTTTTTCTTTTAAAAAAAGAAACTCCATGAAATTTGGGATTTTCATATCTTGGAACTACCATGACTTGGCATTCTTGCCCATGTGGTAAAACCCCTCCAAAACCTCCCCTACAACTTGTGATCAACCTAAATTCTCTGTCCCAACTAATCCAAACTGGTTTTGGATTTTTATTCCAATTATTTTTCCCTCAATTTAATTCTGAAAATTATTTGGAGCCTGAGAGATTTTCAAAGCAAGTGCCCTATTGCATTTGAGTTTTGACCTCAAACCAATTCTCCTGGATTGTCATTTGAACCCACAACCCAGAACCATCTTGATCCACTCCTCCTCTTTTCAAATTTTTCAAAATTCAGTCTCTGCAAGTTTGGACCAGATTTGCCAAATTTGGTGAAATTCATATCTACACTCCTCCAAAAATTCCACCAAAATTCAGGCAGCCTATTTGAGCAAGGAGAAGCCACTCCACCAAAAATCAGCTCAAGGAAAAATCACCAGAGGCCAATTTCATTCGGTCGAACACCTTGTGGGCACTGTTACTGTTCAATGTTCAGAAATCCAGTTTCAGTGTCATCTTCAGTTTCGACAGTTTCAGTCACGCGGCCATAGTGCATTTGGCACGTTGCTCGCGGCCTCGTTTGCTTGTCCGAAGCTTCACATGCCCACTTGGCGCGACCCTGGCGTCGGTGGCGCCCTGGCCCGCCTGCGCCAGCGTGTCTTGCAGCGGCCGGCTCCCCGTAACGGCCGACAGGGAGGAGAACGGCGGCGCAACGCCGTTCGGCACCGCCCAAATCTTCTGGTGGCTCCGCGTGGCCTTCTCCGTGCCAGCGCACGCATGCGGCACCGTCGCCGTGGCGCAGCACGCACGGAGAGCGCTCTCTGCCGCCGAGGGGCCGCGCCACCCCGTTCCGTCGAGCTCGACCCAAACGCCCAAACCCCGGCCAGCTTAGCCCAAAAATGGACCCTTTGAACCTCTGTGATGACGCTCGACTCCCTAACCACCCCGACCGAGCACTGCGCCACCGTAATCGCTCGCCGGAAATCTCCGTTCACGGCAACCTCCTCGGACCGCCTATATAAAGGGGTCCCGAGCTCACTCTCGTGCACGCAGCACCCCCACTACTCACCAACACCCCGCCAGGCCACTGGGAGGACCTCGAGGAGGTCTCCTTCCCCGGCTCCGGCCACCCCGATCCGCCTCGGCCTCCAGCTCGATTCACTTCGGTGAGGCCACCTCCGGCGCCCAAACCTCGTCCGTAGCCCTCTCTTGCACCCAGTAGACTAACCCCCACCTCAATTTAATCTTTGCAGCCCTCTCCGACGAGCTCCATCAACGCCCGAACCACCGTCCGCCGGAGTTGAGACCGCCGTCGACGTGCTGCTCACCGGCGACCAACACCACCACCCACCGTTGCGGAAGGACACGGTGAGCTCATTGGTAACCTCTGATCCCCATGCCTCGCCGTGGATCGCCGCCGGCGACCACAGCAGCTCTCGGGCGCCGACGAGCCTCGTCCCTCCCATTTGAAATTTAAACATGACAAGTGGGACCCGCTGTCAGCCTCTCTGTCCTTTCTAAACGAAGCGTTATCTGAAAACGCCTTCTGCCAAATACGTTTTCTCTTCGGGCTGGCGTAATCGCTACCGAAGCGTTTTCTGCTTTTATAAACTAGCCCCTGGAAATCTTCTGTTTCATTACAGATAAGTCCCTGGACAAAAACCCTTGTAACTTTTAATCAGAAAAGTATTTTTGATTGATTCTTTTTCTGTTCTCTTTAAAATTTTGTCTAGTTTTTTATCAGATTTATTTGAAAAATATTTGGTTTACCTTCTGTGCTCTCCTTGGTATTTACGTTAGCGCATATATCTTCTTTAAACGTAGATACCGAAGGAGGTGACGGAGCCGCGAACTTCACCGAGCTAGGCTCCGACTACTCTGAACCAGGCAAGCATGTTTGAACTTTTGATATGATGAGTGTCTTGGCATGTTTTGCATTTAGTTAGTTTCATGGCATGCTGGTGAGTATACCGATGAACGTTATTTTATGTGATAATGAGGTAAGTGAGTTCGATGATCCATACGTGGATGAATGTGAATATGAATGGCCATGTGTTGGCATGAGGATGGGTACGACGGCAGTGTTGTAGCATGCCAGTCTTACGCCAGACTATGTGACTTCAGTGTCAAACCATATCGGTCCAGTACCTATCATTTCCTTCCTTGTACTACCACATGTTTTCCGCAAGGAATATGGTTTAGTAAGTTCCAAACCGCTTTCATGGTACACACCAAAGAGGAGAGGCCGTGATGATGGTTCCATGGCCCTGGATTAAAGCCAGTCATCCGGTCAGGGGGCATGGGTGTTTCCGGTTGGGACCGAGAGGGGGGCACCCCTTAGAGCGCGCGTATATAAATTTGATCCCATGCTATTCGAGATTGTGATCTCCCCGTCTCAAAAGTTTTTCTTGGACGATGACTAGGGTGATTCCTAGCATCGAGAGGTAGGATGGGTGTGTACCGGTTAGCTGTGTTTTCTTCTGAAATACCGTAAACGGAACTAGTCCTTCATGACTACGGAAATCTGTTGACTGTGGGAAAAAAATTTGTACAAACTCTGCAGAGTCATATATTCCTCCAAATCATCTCTTCCATGTCAAGTTTCGTTCCTTCTTATCCTAATCAATTTGTCAGCTTTGATGACAGAGACTCCGGTGAATCGCATGAGTGCTAAGTCCGGTTAAATGATCACTCCTGTGGATGGACTAACCCGTTTGTTTTCATGAATTGAATGTTTATTATGAGTATTATTTACTTGTGAATAAAAGCCCTTTATGTGATGTCGCTCAGACGTCCGACTGTGGCATTTCTTTTAAAGCCCTTTCTGCGATGTCGCTCAGACGTCCGACCGTGGCATTTCTTTTAAAAGCCCTTTATGTGGTGTCGCTAAGATGCCCGACTGTGGCATCATTTTCCTTATTTTTATTTGTTCACCTTTCGAGGCGTCGCTTCAGACACCCGATCGGTCCTTATTTATGTTCTGTGGAATTTCAGGCGGACTACCGCCGTTTTCCCTTTTTACTTACCCGTTATGCCAGTTTTATTTATTGTGCATTAAGGAATTAATCATGTTGCATCCATGCATGCATTTGTTATATCTTACGTCCGAACTGTCTTGCGAGTACTTTCAAAGTACTCACTGGCTTGTTGATTTGGCCAGATGCTGACGAAGGCGATCTCATGGATGAAGAGTTCGATAGCGAGCCCGACACTTAGAGGAGTCCCAGTCAGTCTTGTGCGACCCTGGTTTTGGCCACTGTTTTATATCCGCTTCCGCTACCAAATAAATTCATCGAGCCTCTCCTCGACGCTCGATGAGATGACAGACGTAGAGTCTTGTATTTCTCTCCCCGCTGTGTTTTTCCACCACCAGCCTATCCTTGAGTCAGTAGTATGTCTCCACACCACTGTGTTCTGTCCGCCATTATGTATGATTATTGGCGTGCTTGTAATAATTTGGTTGAGCAACCGTAGTTCAACCCTGTAATATATTTTATGCTACTGGCTTATTGTATCAAGAATTTGTCTGCTAGTGTGGAGGATTTCTCTCATACTGGACTTAAAAGATTGGCTTTTCAATAAATATTTTTATTGGAAAACCGGTCGTGACAAATCGGACGGTGGCATCCGGCGGCCGTGGTCGGAGAAGAAGGCCGCAAGCGTCGTCTTGGGGCCGTCCTGGCTCGTGTAGCTCGGAGAGGAGGGAGAGTAGGTGGCGGCGCCGCCTCTGAGAGCATCGGCGGGGCGAGGCAGTGGATGTGGCCACAGCAGCAACGAACGGCGGCGGCGGGTGGGTTCGGTGGCTGCGTGCGAGAGAGAGAACAGAGGAGGGGGATGAGCTCGAGGGAGTGAGCGAGCGGGACCAGGGGGCTGCGTAGCGATGCTAGAAGGGTCGTGGCGTCGCGGTGGAAGCAGGAGGTGGCCGGGGAAGCAGGAGGTGGCCGAGGCAGCGTCGGCGCCCGTCGGCCACGCGCGCTGCCTACTGGCGCGGGGAAGACGACAGGAGGAGGTGGGCTGGGCCGCGCTGGGCCGGTCCTGTTGGCCACCAGGTGGGCTGCGAGGTGAGCGCCAGGTAAGTGCTCTGTTTTATTTTCTGTTTGTTTTATTTTTTTTAAATTTGTTTTGCCACTGTTTTGAATTTAAAATAATTCAAACAATGCCAAAAACTCCTCTGAATATTTTTATTTTGCTAGATGGACTTTTCCAAAAGCTCATAAAATATTTCAGGGGTATTTGAAATTATATTCTAATTATATGAATATAATTCAAATTCAAATAGCTAATGATTTAAATTTGAAGTCCCAAGATTAAGTCCTTAAAAATGTTCAATATTTTGGTTGGGACCAGAACCCTTGCCAAAAATTATCAAACATTTAAGAAGAGCATTTTGGAACAATGAATGAGATTTTAGGGTTTTTGCCCTTCTTTTATTTAAGTTTTTGAGGCTTCCAAATTTCCTCAGTTCAAGTTTCAAAAATTTAAACATGATGCAAACACTAGGCAGCACCAGAAGCTAGGGATGTGACAACTCACCCCCACTAAACAAGAATCTCGTCTCGAGATTCAAGCGTAGGGTAAGATGAAGGGGAAACGCAAACTAGTATAATCTTCACGATCCAGGTTGCACTTCAAATGAACGTTGATTCAATCACCATCTTTGTCTTGTCGTCTTGCTCTGAGAACTCCAGCCAACACGACCACGAGAGGAGAAGGAGACTCTAGAAGGATCGATCTTCTCGAAGATCGAACAACTTAGGATCAACTCGCAGAATGAGGCATAGTAACACCACTCGAGCTGAGACACAAAACACACATCTAGAGGGATGGAGTGGAACAAATGACGAGGGTTCACTAGGTAGACAACAATTCCACGTTTAAAAGGGTGGTGAACGATTGTCAACGTAGCGAGGAGTTGAGTTTCCATGATGCCACAGCGGGACATCCTGGAGGAGGGTGATTCGTAGATTATTACCTTAAGTGGCAAAAAGAATTACCTTTAATTCAGAGATCATTGAAACTCTTTATACCAACCTAGGGCAAATTACGAACGATCGTTTGATAGAGTTCAGGAGAACGACACACTCGGCTAGAATGGATAATGTGGATTACCTTGTTGAAAACAACACAAGGGATGATTTTAGTAACTGGGAAGAAGCTCAACAGTAGAGAGTGAGTCCACTATTTGAGAAGTTATAACCTAACCGAGGAAGTTGAGAGCAAACCCAGTTAGTGCCGATGATAACACCTAGCGCTTGCGCGTGCTCTCAAGAACTTGAGCATTTCCATATTCATCAAGGTTTTACCAACATCCGTGTCAAGGATCCTGGCAACACAATATACTACCATGATGAATACCGGTGGAACATGCAGATGCAAAGGAGGATAACACCTTCTCAGATTTCACCTTAGCGAGGCCAAGGAAACAAAATCTGGATGATCGACCGAGAGACATTTAGCACTCCGCTTCTAATGTTCTCCTTGATGTGCTAGCGTAATCCATAAATAATTATGGTTTGATATCTAGAACATCAAGTAAAAGGTCGGACTTCGGGAACACAAAAATCCACAAGGAACGACTAGGGAGTAAATCCTGCGAAATCCTTATGGGGAGGTGGCCAACTTCCTCAATCAAGATACTATAATAATGGGTCTTCCGGCTGGGTGTGTTGGCCACGACATCCACCTTACCGGTTATCGAGGGACCAATATTATAGTTCTTGGGAAATGTTCCAACCATCATATCTGCCTGAGATTCAGATCTGGTTGGTGTCAGGATATTCCAGACTCATCGAGTCTAGGAAGAAAAATGAAAGTTTGCAACATAATTCGACGAGATAACGTTGCGAGATTCTCGGGAAATGAACTACGATAGCAAGCTCCAAAGCATGAGCTAGTTCTGCTACGCACGTGTGAACACGTTGTTCCAGGCAAACATGATCACATGGTAGTCTTACAAAAAAACACTACCGAGTTCTGGTAGGGAACCATCTTTGAGGATATCGAAGTTCTTTCATAAGTCCGGATTAGCTCTTATGAAGGAACTCCTTCTCCTTGAAAAAATCAATTAGTGGCTTGGGGTGCTACGGAATACATATGGAGTGGAGGTTGCAAGTCTCCAGACCACAGAATACTTCGCACGTGTGCATGACTGACTTGCGATGATTCCAGAGGAAGCAAAACTAACTTTCTCAAATTCATGGTGCCAACTTTCACCAAATGCACGTGTATAAGAGGAAGTCACTCCTTTCATCAAACAAATACTTCATGAGCTAGCATGAAGAAAATGCTTTCAAAAGTTTCCAACACTAACTTATTGTCCAACAAGATCTTGGAGAAGATAAAATGATGTTGATGGGCTCAACAACAAATCATCGAGATTTCCATGAAGATGGAATTCCCTAATTATGTGAACAGGTGATAGCATTGGTCAGACCCATAAGATATAATGGTGTATGCTCGAGGAGTCAACCACGAGTAAGACAACATTACGAACATCGTTGGTTCTGATTTGATTTGAGAATAGCCCACACTCAAATCAAAGTTTTAACAAGATAATAGGTCCAACAACTGATCACAGGGACCAATCGATGAAGACATCATCTTTCTTCAACATACATACAAGATATCTCTTAATATGAACTAAGTCGGAGAAGCCTTTATCTTCCAGCTCTCCAAGTTGTTGTTTAGCTTAACCAACTAGCTCAGGGGTATCCAACACGGATTCTTGGAGAAATGGTGGTTTACAGGAATAAACCAACTTGATCACGTGATCAACATAGCGGTCAGGCGACAACCTGGTGATACTTCCGAGAAGAAATTCGGAATATCATGAACCACCGTTATGTTACTAAGCTCGAGAACAATCTTGCTTTTCAGGGCAAGACGATATGATCAAAAGAGCGAGGGATTGCCAAAATCCTAACTCATTGATCGAAGGGTGCACCAGGAAATAAGGACTAGGTAGCACAATCAGTCTTAGAATGATGATTCAAGAACCAACACACTAAGAATGAAATTATTGTCCATTAACTACCAAACAACAGAGTTGCTAGGAGTATAGATTTCACACATCACGATTCACTTGTCGGAGTTCCGGTTATAATAACACGGGAACCAAGGAATGAATATCGATGGCGAGAAGTATCACTGTATCAAGAGTTCATCGGACGGTGTGCAATTCCCATGATAACCTTAATATAAAGATGGTGATACTCCAAGGTAGAACAGAACAAAAGCTGGATTAGTATTTGATCTACGGAACACAACTGCTTTGACCCAATCCTGGATATGGATGAGGTACCGGAGTTTGTTTCTCCTAGTCATTCTGAACTAGAACGGCTTGACGGACCACAAGAATAATGAGCATCGGTGAACACGAATGCACGACATCAACTTGACTATCAACTGATAGACAAGGATCAAAATACAACTACAGAGGGACAACTCAAGAGAACATATGATTTCCTGAGTTGTGGATGCATGGATTAGCATGTCGAACGAGTTCGACATATTTCTCCCGGACAATCCATGCGGAAAGGTAGAACTGGCAGAGTCACAGCATAGAATTGAGAACTCATCAAGAGCTCTGGTTGTGATCTTTTGGTTCAAAGAACTTCTGCCATAAACGGTTCATAGTATTTGGAAGAAGGAAATACCACGGACCTTGAGGACTATCGCAAAGGATACTAGTATCCTAAAGGGACTAGCAAACACTATCAACATGAAGTAAGTAGGGTGAATCTCGGGTTCAAAACCCAGAAGTGAAATGCCTACTAACTAAGTGGCATCACGGGATGCTTACGAGAATGATGGCCAGAATCATCACGCTGGGAGACAAATCATGGCTAGATTACTAGGTGATACTCTAGACATCTAGGTCATAATCATAGCTCCAACATATACGTTGAGGCAATAGAGTACATCAACTCACTAATTTGTGTGATTAATCGGACCAAAAGGACATCGGGAACGGGAAGAAGGGATTTGCAAATGCATCAGACTATTTAGAAACCTGGGATGACTCGAACAGCATAACGGCTGTAAATGCTCAAAAAGTTTGGAGACATACTACAGAAATGGTGGCATAGCCACTCAGAAGCACAATATCAAGGTTTCGAGATCAACAGTTAACATACAGAAGTCGTAGGAACTGAACTCAAGCTTAAATCCAACAATCTATAAATCTACGGATTAGTAACACGTGATCCTAATAGAAAGAAGAGAAAGCCTAGTTCCTTAACCCCGTAGGAAAGATAAGATGACTCAGATCAGAAGGGCATAAGGTATAAGGAGTAAAAAGAGCCTTACGTTCCATCCCACAATCAATTCCCTTATATAACTAAAGAATTTCTAGACTCAACTTCGACCAGTTTGGCTTGGTAATCCTACAGGCAGTCAAGCTCTGATACCAAAGCTGTCAGGACCCCGACTCATTGCCACATCGATCTAGCATGTAACACCTCATATCACTTTGCGGCCTCACGCACGGTATTCCCACGGGTGTCACCTTACCTTTGCCCGGGACCGTTTGCGTCTTTTGGCACACATATATGATAGTGTCGCTAGCATCCATATGATAAGGAGCCCGGGCTGACATGGCTAGTCGTAAACCCAAAGTGGCACAAACTTACAGGGACAGGCATCCATGACCCAACATCGAACGTGTCGGTCATCAGCGAGTGAATCCAGGCTGTAGCACTGGGCTAGCAGGACTCCGGTGAACCGGGCTGTAGCGGGCTAACAGGACTCCGGTATTCATCGCGTGACATTTCCCCGAAGGGACAGACACAGGAACGAAGAAGGACACATGCCGGCCAGCCTAAGTGTTCCGGAGCAGTAGCAAGCTACCATGGCTCAGTGGAAACACTAGGAGACATTTCCCGGTAAGAGAGGCTACTAAGGATAAACAACTAGATAGTCAGATCCCACACATACCAAGCATTTCAATAACATACACACAATATGCTCGATATGTGCAAATACAACATGGAATCACAACATGACTCCACGACTCAAGTATTTAATCAACAGGCTCCGAGGAGCGAAATATTACAAACATGGGTCTCATGACCCAACACTCAGAGCATACAAGTCAAAACACAAGCGGAAGCTTAACATGTCTGAGTACAGACATCTACAAATGAAAAAGGCTGAGAAGCCTGACTAACTACCAGATCCTGCTGAGGGCACAAGATCGTAGCTGAGGTAACAAGCTAAACGTCGAAGTCCACGCGGTACTACTAGCGAGACTGAAGTCTCTCTGCAAAAACATAAATTAAGCAACGTGAGTACAAATGTACCCAACAAGACTTACATCAGATCTAACTACATATGCATCATTATCAACAAGGGGATGGTGGAGTTTAACTGTAGCAAGCCAGCTTTGACTCGGTGGCTAACCTGAACTACGACTGCAATGTAACTCTTTTGAGGTGGCGCACACGAGTCCACATATTCACCATATCAATACACCACTATGGATCCGCTCTCGCCTCCCTACGAGAACGCCATCCCTAGCACTCACGCTTATCTTGCGTATTTTAGAGTATCCACTTTCACTTGTCTATGAACTGTACAGGCAACCCAGAAGTCCTTTTCCGCGGACACGGCTATTCGAATAGATGATGTTAACCCTGCAGGGGTGTACTTCTTCACACACGCTCTCACCACTTACCGCCGTTTACACGACATGTACTCGGCAACCTTCAAGCGGAAGCCCAACGAGGGTGTCGGCCACGGCCTACCTAAACACTCAAGTCTCTAGTCCAGGTTTATCGCCTATTCGGGTTCCATCCATGAGGAGATCCGGCCGGAGTTTCGCTCACAGCCCCAAACGATGTGAACAGGGTTCCGTGACACCAAACGGGCGCCCGGTTTACCCGGCCACGTGCCTACCGCATCACAGCCCACCCCTACGGTCAGCGCTGCGCACGGCCTCCAGCATACTACAAACACCAGAAACTACTTGCAACTCCTGGACAGAGGACAAGGGTGATTAAGAAGCCGAGAGGGTCCATTGGTTTCGGGCCCAATGCGTGGTAGTAGCTGTTTCATGGATCACAAACACAGAACTCAGTTCCTAAGGACGGCTGCAATGAGACAACCCACCATGTACTCCTACATGGCCTCTCACCGCTACCTTTACCAAATCGTGTTCGCACACTTAGCTCACACACAGTAGGACATGTTCACACACCTCTGATTCCCCGATGAATCAGACCTGACTCAACTCTAAGCAGTAGCAGGCATGACAACCAAGCATGAATGAGTAGGCACAACAGGGCTCAAACAACTCCTGCTCATACTAGTGGGTTTCATCTATTTACTGTGGCAATGACAGGTCATGCAGAGGATAAAGGGGTTCAGCTACCGCAGCAAGTAACAAATGACTCGTTGTTGTCCTAATGCAGTAAAAGAGAGCAGGGCGAGAGAGTAGGATTGTATCGAAATGAACAAGGGGGTTTTGCTTGCCTGCCACTTCTAAAGATAGCATTGAGTCTTCATCAGTGTCAACGATCACATCGTCGGAACATCGTCTACCGAGAGGGGACAGATACCGGCAACAGAGAAGAAATACAATCAATGCAATGCACAATATGATGCATGCTCATGACATGGCAATATGAGTGTGTTTTGAGCTAATGCAACTAGCAGCAAGTTAAATGGGGTTGGTTTGAATACAAGATTCAAATTCAAACTCCATATGTGAGAGTTTAAATGCCATTTATTTGCTTTGTCCAAAACAGTAGTCACAAGTTGTTCTAACATGCATGAAAATGATACAGATGGATAGATTGGATTTTTCTGATCATTTTTCATATATAAATTATTTAATTTGGAGTTACGGTTGATTTTATATGATTTTTAGAAGTTTTGGATATTTTCTGAAAATATTAAATCATTTAAGATTTATTTAAATCCCAGAAAGGAATTATTGCGTCAGCATGACGTTGGCATGACGTCAGCAGGTCAACAGGGGCTGGTCCGGGTCAAACCTGACCAGCGGGGTCCACACGTCAGTGACACAAGTGACTAACAGAGTTAATTAATTCTAACTAATCAAATTAATAGCCACGGGGCCCACTGTCAGTGTCAGCATGGGTAATTAGTTTAACTAATTCAATTAGTACTAATCCTAATTAACTAACAGAGCTGGGCTCCACCTGTCATTGAGTTAGGGGGAGTCAAACTGGGGTCAAACCCGGGTCAAACTCGCCGGAGTTGACCCGAGGCTCGTCGCCGGCGAGGCCAGGGACGGCGGAGAGCGTCGGGATTCGCCCTCCGATGACCAAAAGAGCGGCGGAGGGGCTCTACGGGATGCCCAGGCTCGCGCGCATCGAATCGTGGCATCCGTTCGTGCTGGGGAGGTCGGACTTGGCGACGGTGGCGAACAAGGCAGCGGCCGGAGCACGGGCGAGGTCGGGGTTGGCGCTAGGGGGCACGACAGGTCACACGGGTGGGCGCGCCCGGCTCCTGGAAGAGTGCTGAGCACGTTGCCATGCTCGGGAGTTAGCTACGGTGGCTCTAGCCTCGTCTGCGTCATCGCCGGCGGCGAGGAACTGTCGGCTCCGACAGCCACGGTGGTTAGAAGGCGCGGACGGGCACGGGGAGAGAGGGGAAATGGACAGGGGCTCCCGGTGAGTTCGAAGAGAAGGTCGGCGTGCTCGGGGAGGCGGTGGAGACGGCGAATCGGACGGCGGCATCCGGCGGCCGTGGTCGGAGAAGAAGGCCGCAAGCGTCGTCTTGGGGCCGTCCTGGCTCGTGTAGCTCGGAGAGGAGGGAGAGTAGGTGGCGGCGGCGCCTCTGAGAGCATCGGCGGGGCGAGGCAGTGGCTGTGGCCACAGCGGCAACGAACGGCGGCGGCGGGTGGGTTCGGTGGCTGCGTGCGAGAGAGAGAACAGAGGAGGGGGATGAGCTCGAGGGAGTGAGCGAGAGGGACCAGGGGGCTGCGTGGCGATGCTAGAAGGGCCGTGGCGTCGCGGTGGAAGCAGGAGGTGGCCGGGGAAGCAGGAGGTGGCCGAGGCAGCGTCGGCGCCCGTCAGCCACGCGCGCTGCCTACTGGCGCGGGGAAGACGACAGGAGGAGGTGGGCTAGGCCGCGCTGGGCCGGTCCTGTTGGCCACCAGGTGGGCTGCGAGGTGAGCGCCAGGTAAGTGCTCTGTTTTATTTTCTGTTTGTTTTATTTTTTTTAAATTTGTTTTGCCACTGTTTTGAATTTAAAATAATTCAAACAATGCCAAAAACTCCTCTGAATATTTTTATTTTGCTAGATGGACTTTTCCAAAAGCTCATAAAATATTTCAGGGGTATTTGAAATTATATTCTAATTATATGAATAGAATTCAAATTCAAATAGCTAATGATTTAAATTTGAAGTCCCAAGATTAAGTCCTTAAAAATGTTCAATATTTTGGTTGGGACCAGAACCCTTGCCAAAAATTATCAAACATTTAAGAAGAGCATTTTGGAACAATGAATGAGATTTTAGGGTTTTTGCCCTTCTTTTATTTAAGTTTTTGAGGCTTCCAAATTTCCTCAGTTCAAGTTTCAAAAATTTAAACATGATGCAAACACTAGGCAGCACCAGAAGCTAGGGATGTGACACCCTCTCGGTAATTCACATCACTATAAGCTTGCAAGCAATGTGACTAATGAGTTAGTTACGTGATGATGCATTACGGAACGAGTAAAGAGACTTGCCGGTAACGAGATTGAACTAGGTATGAGGATACCCACGATCGAATCTCGGGCAAGTAACATACCGATGACAAAGGGAACAACGTATGTTGTTATGCGGTTTGACCGATAAAGGTCTTCGTAGAATATGTAGGAGGCAATATGAGCATCCAGGTTCCGCTATTGGTTATTGGCCGGAGATGTGTCTCAGTCATGTCTACAAAGTTCTCGAACCCGTAGCTTCCGCACGCTTAACGTTCGATGACGATTTGTATTATGAGTTATGTGATTTGATGACCGAAGTTTGTTCGGAGTCCCGGATGAGATCACGGACATGATGAGGAGTCTCAAAATGGTCGAGAGGTAAAGAT
>NC_041393.1:764968973-764992818 GCF_002162155.2 Triticum dicoccoides | reverse complement strand
AACCCAAATTGGACAAGGGGTGGGGCGCCCCCCCTCCCTCTCCTACTCCTTCTCTCTTCCCTCTTTGCTTCTCCGGAAAAATGAAAAAGGAGAAGGAATCCTACTTCGACTAGGGAGTCCTAGTACGACTCCCCATACCTGGCACGCCCCCCTTGGGCCGGCCACCTCCTCCCCCCTCCTTTATATACGTGGGAGGGGGGCACCCCAAAGACACACCAAGTCTTCTCTTAGCCGTGTGCGGTGCCCCCCCTCCACAGATACACACCTCGGTCATATCGTCGTAGTGCTTAGGCCAAGCCCTACGCCGGTTACTTCATCATCATCATCACCACGCCGTCATGCTAATGGAACTCTCCTTCGGCCTCAACTAGATCAAGAGCTTGAGGGACGTCATCGTGCTGAATGTGTGCTGAACACGGAGGTGCCGTACGTTCGGTGCTTGAATCGGTTGGAACGTGAAGACGTTCAACTACATCAACCGTGTTACTAAACGCTTCCACTTTCGGTCTACGAGGGTACGTGGACACACTCTCCCCGCTCATTGCTATGCTTCTCCTAGATAGATTTTGCGTGATCGTAGAAAATGTTTTGAAATACTATGTTCCCCAACAGTTTTTCCAAACATGTTTGAATCATGCGTTGGTAAGTGGCACCAGCATTTTTAAGCCCGAAAGGCATAGTGTTGAAGCAGAAAGGCCCGTACGGGGTAATAAACGCCCTTGCGGCCTGGTCGGACTCCTTCATTTAATCTGATGGTATCCGGAGTAAGGGTCAAGGAAACACAACGAGTCATGTCCCGCGGTCGCGTCAATAATTTAGTCAATGCGGGGCAATGGGAAAGGGTCTTTGGGGCAAGCCTTATTGAGGTCTTTGAAGTCGACACAAAGGCGCCAAGACTTATCCTTCTTCGGCACCATGACCAAGTTGGCTAGCCAATCTGGGAGTTTGATTTCTCTGATTAACCCGGCTTCAAGTAGTTTGGCTAACTCCTCCCCCATAGCCTGTCGTTTGGGTTCAGAAAATTGCCGCAGCGTTTGTTTGACCAGTTTGAACCCCTTGATTATGTTGAGGCTATGTTCGGCCAGTCTGCGTGGGATCCCGGGCATGTCCGTAGGGTCCCAGGCAAAGATATCCCAATTTTCGCGCAGGAATGCTCATAGGGCGGCATCGACCGTCGGATCTAGCTGTGCTCCAATGGACGTTGTTTTGTTAGGATCCACCGGGTGCACTTGAAATTTTACTATTTCATCTGATGTTTGAAAGAGGTGGACTTGGGCCTCTTATCAAGAATCACGTCATCCTTGTCCACCGTGGATCGTAGGGTGGTTAGTTCTTTGGCCGCAAGGGCTTCGGATAGTGCCTCAATGGCCAAGGATGCGGTTTTGTTTTCGGCGCGGAGTGCTTTATTCGGATCACTTGTAACTGTGATTATTCCGTTGGGCCCTGACATTTTAAGCTTCATGTACCCGTAATGGGGTATGGATTGGAAGCGTGAGAAAGCGTGCCGCCCCAAAAGGGCGTGATATTCGCTATTGAAGGGAGCCACGTGGAAAAGCAACTCTTCAGACCTGTAATTCTCATGTATGCCGAATACTACGTCAAATTTGATTGTCCCCGAACATCGTGCTTTTTGACTGGGGATGATGCCTCGGAAGGTGGTATTGCTTTGCTCGATGCGGGCCTTGTCAATTTGCATTTTGTCGAGCGTGTCCTCGTAGATGAGGTTAGGACCGCTGCCGCCGTCCATGAGCACTTTGGTGAGTCGAAAGCCATCCACAATTGGGTTTAAGACCAAGGCGGCTGGTGCTCGGACTGATCGGGACCTTGGTTCATCGTCAGCAATGAAAGTTATTGCCGCGTCGTTCCATGGGCTCATTGTGGTTACTTGGTTGATTTCGGCGAGGTCGCGAAGTGCCCTTTTGCGCTGATTATTTGAAGAGAAGGTCTCGAAGACAGTAAATACATTAAGATCGTCATCCTCCGGAGAATGCTTCTCTGGAGTAACGGTGGTGAGGATAGCCTCACCGCTTTTAGCCACTTGCCGGAGTACCCAGCATGCCTGAAGGTTGTGAGTTGGTTCGGTGCTTAGCATTGCATGTATCTGACAGGGCTTGTCGAGGAGTTCGTCGAGGATGGACCTATGTGCCGCGAAGGGTTTGTTTTTCTTGCCGATGGGCTTATGATCGGATGCCCCATAAGGGTGTACCCGTTTTGCCCGGGCTGTGCACTGCTTAAAGGCTGCGGGTTCCAATTGGGTTTTTGGGCCTTCCATGTGCTTTCCATCGCGCAGTATTTCCGTACTACGTGCGATAGTTCCATGAAACTCTGTATGCGACAGCGGTCAAGGGCATTCTGAATTCCCCCATCGACGCAATTGTGACAAAAAACCAAGACCGCATCGTCGTCGTAGCAATCTTTAATCTTGTTTTTGATAATTAGAAACCTGGCCCAAAAGTGATGGACCGTTTCCTGAGGTTGCTGCCGTACATACATCAGGTCGTATATGTCAGGAGGGCCTGAATTGCTTGGAGAGTATTGATTGTGGTGGGCGGATGGGCTAAAACTTGAATCCCCGCCCAGAATTGTGTTCGAAGCTTGTAAAATCTCCGATGTCACCGGTTCGGGTTCGGGAAGATCCAAGCGCTCCCCGGACCCTAAGTCCGACCCGGAGTTCGGGGGACGCGGGGTCTCCTCCGAAGGAAGAGTATCCAGTTTAATGGGTTCGGAGATCCGAACATAGCTGGGTTTTAACTTAGGGGAAGAAGTGTTCTTGCCTCGTTCATCGATGATCGCCACCAGGTGAGTGATCGGCGGGAGATTGATTTCCCTCTGGTCAGGTTTAAGCCCGATCCGATCATAATCCGTTGAAAGCCCGAGGGCGGTGATGCGATCCTGGGTAAACATCGTATCCCCATCGTCCCTTGTTACTACCGATTCTCAGACACACAGTTCGGGACCCCCTACCCGAGATCCGCCGGTTTTGACACCAACACCCATGTCCCGTGCCAGCAAACCCGAGATCAGCTAAGAATCGAACCTTGGCTCCGCTGCAAGTACAGGCTACAAGCCATCGCATGCACGTTGAGAAAGACCAACCAACAACACAAATAAAGACCATTCCATTTGGGAAGTCGGTCCCCTAGAGGGGTCATATACATCGTAAAACCCAAGCTACAGAAACCCCGGCTAGGTCGATAAGGAGAGTTTTCAAGGTAAAAAGAAAAAGACTTTGTGATATACAATTACGGAAGAGATAAAATTTATACAAAAAATTGATAGGGCATTGTATCCCGCTCAAACGAAGTTTGTTACAACTTAGTACGCCTACTCGATAATTTCGAGAAAATGTTCGCATTTTCAAAAAATTATTCGTTTTTCAAAATGTTCAGATTTTTAAAAAATGCACTCCTATTTTTATTAAATGTTGGGATTTTAAAAATATTTGGTATTTTTAAAAAATTATTTTTTTCAAGAAAATGTTTTAGAATGTTTTCTAAAAAGTTATCAAATCTCCCCGCTACAATATGTCGTTAAATAGTTTCACGCTTCACAAAATCCACCAACTGTCCTCTCTTGTAGTGGCTAGCACACGAGGTTTAGAAGCACGAGGTCACATGTTTGATTCTTTTCAAGAATGTTCTTTTTCGGTATGTTTTCGTCTCGCCTCACGCCCACTGGGCCTGGTCAGGTGCAAAAATTTGTCCAAAATTCCCCGAGAGGTCAAATGGGGATTTTGAGGATGTACTTAAAGATGACCGTAGGTAGTTGTCGGGTTACATGACATGCACCTTCAAGCTAATCTTCTAAGTTACTTTTTCTTGAGAAAATACGGCTAACTTACATGCAACATCAGTTTAAGTATATGCGTGCAAGTGGATCTAGGGCCTTGGCCAAGATCTGGCTTCTTTGAACTACGCAGATCTAGGGATCTGGGCAGGGATTCATGTGGTTGTTGCCCCTATGCGGATCTATGTGACCCGGTGCCTATGTCTGACTAGGAGGTTGGTTTTCAGGTGTTTGTCCTTAGGTTGTTCCATCGCCGGTGACGTGCCACCATATAGTGGCATGGGAGTGTCGGTGCTGAGTTGTTTTAGCCACACAAATCACGCGTCCGAGTTTATGAGCTGCATCATGCCATCTAAGGCGCCCACACCACCAGCGTACACCTCGACTGCAAAGCTTTGACAATCTTCCATTACTGCTAGGCGGACGCCTCTGCGATCGCAGTGGCGGTGGGGATACCACAAGGCAAACGTAATATTCTATGGGTGAAAAAAATTCAAAAACAGGAACATAATCCGTTGTACAATTGGAGTAAAACCGAAGAAAGGCCCAGTGCCTACGTCTGACTGGGAGGCTGATTTTCAGGTGTTTGTCCTCGGGTTGTTTCATCGCCGTGCTGGTGACGTGCCGCCGTAGAGTGGCATGAGAGTGTCGTTGTTGGGTTGTTTTAGCCCACAGAAATCACGCATCCAAGTTTACGAGTTGCATCATGCCAAATTACGCACCGACACTGCCAAATTTCCCGCAAGTTTTTCCAAAGGTATATAATCCTCCTATTATTGACATCCACAAGCAACACTAATAAATGTTTGTGTTCATCTATCTCAAATAAAGTCCTGATTTTGGATTTTGACATAATAAAAAACTCTAATTGAAATTCAACTTGAAATCTTGGGGCAAATCCTAGAGCCCACTCTGTCCTCATGAAACCGTATGTACCTTTTTGCGCCTTTGCAAAGGCAGATCTCGAGCTCCACATCTTTATCCCTCTCGGCCAGTGGATGCGGCGGGGAGGAGGGGTAAGGATGGCGGTGGAGGTGACTCGGTAGGTGGCTGCTTGCTAGGGAGGTAGGGACTGACAACTGATGGTGGCATGCAAGCTCGAGAGAGGGGGAGGGCGGCAGTAGGCCTGGAGGTGGGGAGACCGTCGTTGCACTTATCTTGCATAGATAGAAAGGAATGGTGTACATTTTTTGGGAAAATAATGCGATTTCCTATCGGGTATTTCCATTCAGACTGCGTACGTCTATACTCGATTGGTAACAAAGAATTTTCAAAAGTCGTTGCACTTACTTACATAGATAGGGAACGGAAAGACATTTGTGACGCGGAAATAATGCGATTTCTTATAGAATATATGTCCAATAATGTTAATAGTCGGGGGAGAAAAAAATGAAGAAAGAAAATCCATCATACAGTGGCGGCGGGGATACCGCAAGACAAATGTTAATAATCTATGGAAGAAAAAAAAATCAACAACGTGGTACTAATTAATGTTTAGAAGCGACCGGTGTGGTACTAATTAATTCAAAAACGTGGAACCGAGCGAGCGCTGCCCGTGAGATCGTTCCAGGTCGCGGTCGCTGGGCCCTTTTCTCCTCGGCCCAGTAGGCCAGTTAACTTCAACGAAAAAAGATCAAGCAGGTGGGCGCAAAACCCTATATGCCGCTGACTGCATCGTAATGTCGACACTTCGCACAGGTTTGCACTAGCCGCCAACGACGCAGTGGGCCTGCCCATTTGCGAGCGAAGCCTTTTTTTTTCCTTTACAGTATATATACCGGTTTTGGGAACCTTCTAGAAGGTTCCTGAACCGGGTTTTTATTGTTGTTTCCACTACTGGGTCTTTGGGTTTTTGTTTTTTCTTTCTTTCTTTTTTTCGTTTTTGTCTGTTTTTTTGTGTTTTTTTCCATAATTTCAAAGAATTCATAAAAAGTTCAGCATTTCAAATTTTGTTCAAAATTTCAAATTTGCTCACTTACCTAAAAATGATCAGAATTTTAATATCTTGTTCACGTTTGTTTGAAAAATGTTCAGAATTTCAATGTTTTGTTCATGTTCTTTCAATTTTGTTCATTTTTTAAAAAAATGTTCACATTTTCCAAAAATGTCTGCGTTTCATTATTTTCCTGAATTTCTAAAATGTCATTTTTTTCATATTTTATCCAAAAATAAAATAAATGTTATTTTGTTAAAAAAAACATTCTCTGTTTTTCAAATTGTTCGTGCTTTCAACAAATGTTCAGTTTTCCAAAAAATGTTCGTGTTTTAAAAAGCTGTTTGGTATTTATTTATTTTTTTGAATTTTTTGATTTCTTTTGTATTTTCCAGCAATGTTCACAATAAAAAATGTGCTCAAAACTGAAAAAATGCTTGCATTTTCAGAAAATGTTTGGCAATTTCTAAGAATGTTTTGTGCTTTGGAATAAATGTTCAGAATTTTTTTAAATGTTCCTGTTTTCTAACTTTTTTGAAAAACTATTTCTGAATAACATTTATATTTTTTGAATAAGTTTGAATTCTAAATTTGTTCGAGTTGTTCAAACAATTGTCAGATTTTCAAACATTACTCGCTTTTCAAAAAAATCCAGGAAAAGATATAAAAAACCACAAATTGCCTTCCTATATTGTCATGAATGCTTGTTAAGTCCACTTGTTTAGCTAAGTCGTCCTGTTTTTTTTTTTTCATTTTTTGACAATCAAATTGTTGCGCTACTGTACAAACGTGATCGCTACACCATGGGCCGGCCCAGTCGGGTGTCTGTGTGTGCGTCGGGTCGCTATTTGACGCAACACTACTAGGGAAACTAGGGAAATTCCTATTGGTAGACAGGTAACAGTAGAGAGGGGTTAGCCGGACGCGCTACTAGTACTTAGCAGTAGCGTGGGCCGCCAACATGCGCTTCAGGTATTCTTTAGCTATAGCGTGTTCACGCCAACATGCGCAACTGCTAACCGGGCTCCGCCGTTACCCCAGGGATTTGCTGGAGTCACTAGTAGAAAACATGGCTTTGGTCCAGGCAGGGAATTGGTGCCGGTTTGTCTGGCCCCTTTGGTCCCGGTTCCAGTCACGAACCGGGACCAATGGTCCTCGCTCCTGGCCCACAACCATTGGTCCCAGTTCGTGGCTGGATCCGGGACCAAATGGGGTCCTTTAGTCCTGGTTCCAGCCACGAACCGGGACCAATGAGATGCCTATATGTACCCCTCGCCCGCGAGCAGAGCAGTGGAGTGCTATGTTTTTTTTGCCGGCCGTGGGAGAGCTTTATGGTGCTCTAGCTCACCTGCTCACCTCCTATGCACATGAGGTGTTTCATGAAATGCCCGAGCCACACTTAAGCTTTCTCCTCTCTAAGCTCCTTGTCCAAACTCCATTTTCCTCAAGATTTGTCTAGGTTTGGCGGTCCGTCCTGTCCCGTCCCCGTTCTCACTACCATCGATCGCCCGCGCCGATCTCGTCGTCGGCACCACCTTGGTGAGCCTCTTGATCTTATCTTCTTTCTAAAAGAAAAAAGTACTTACTTGTATGATTTAGACAGATACTTGTGTAATTTTCTTACTTTTATTATTGTTTGTTATTATATAGTGCGATGGTTTTGGTATCTACCTCCATCGGTCCTCGTCCTGTCTATGATTCAGATGTGGTATATATTGTCTTTTATAACTATTTTTGGTTCATTTAGTGTTTATGACAATTATGTCGAACAACGTGACATAGATTTTTTATCTAGGAGGTATGTGAACCGGAAATTCCAACCGACCCTATTGTCAAGAGGTTAAATTTAGTTGAAGAAGAAAACAATTACTTGAAGGAAAAATTGAAAAAAATTTAGGAGGAGAAGATGATGTTGGAGTTGCATGTTGCGGATGTCGTCGATGATCACAAGATCAAGATGGATGCAATGCGCTTGAAGATTAGAAAGATTAGAAAATATGTCATTCTTACTGAGGCTTGGTATTATTATGTCGTTGGATCAATCATTACCTTAGTTGCGATTATTCGCATTTGTTGTTGCATTGAAATGTTTTAGATAGTTTCAATGTATGGTTTAATTAGATGCTCTGGAGAGCGATACACTAGTAGAAAAGGGGGCAATGGTCCAGGCCGGGCCAACCCATTAGTCCCGGTTCAATCCAGAACCGGGACCAATGGGGGCATTGGACCCGGTTCGTGAGCCCCGGGGGCCGGCCGGGCCACGTGGGCCATTGGTCCCGGTTCGTCTGGACCTTTTGGTCCCGGTTGGTGGGACGAACCGGGACCAATGGGCCTCGCTCCTGGCCCATCACCATTGGTCCCGGTTCATGCCACCAACCGGGATCAATGGTGGTGCCTATATATACCCCCTCGCGCAAGAGCAGAGCACACTGCTCTGTTTTTTCTGGCCGAGGGGGAGAGGGCTTGGTGGTGCTCTAGCTCACCTCCTATGCACACAAGGTGTTCGATGGAATGCCCGAGCCACACTACTTAAGGTTTCTCCTCTCCAAACTCGACCGCCAAGCTCCATTTTCCTCAATATTTGTCTAGGTTTAGCGGTCCGTCACGCCCCGTCCCCGTCTTCACCGTCGTCGATCACCCGCGCCGATCTCATCGCCGGCACCACCGTGGTGAGCCTCTTGTTCTTATCTTCTTTCGGAAAGGAAAAATATTCTTACTTGTATGTTTAGATAGATACTTGTATTATTTTCTTACTTTTATTATTGCATCTTATATAGTGCGATGGTTTAGGTATCCGCCCCCGTCGGCCCTCGTCCTGTCTATGATTCGGATGTGGTATATATTATCTTTTCATAACTATTGGTTCATTTATTGTTTATGACAATTATGCCGACCAACGTGACATAGATTTTATTTATCTAGGAGGTTGTTGAACCGGAAATTCCAACCGACCCTATTGTCAAGAGGTTAAATTTAGTTGAAGAAGAAAACAATTTGTTGAAGGAAAAAATTAGAAAAATTGAGGAGGAGAAGATGATATTGGAGTTGCATGTTGCGGATGTCGTCGATGATCACAAGATCAAGATGGATGCAATGCGCTTGAAGATTAGAAAGATTAGAAAATATGCCATTCATACCGAGGCTTGGTATCATTATGCCGTTGGATCAGTTGTTACATTCGTTGCGATTATGATCGCATTTGTTTTCGCATTGAAATGTTTTACATAGTTTCAGTGTATGGTTTAATTAATTTAGATGCTCTGCAGAGCTTTATGTTGTTAGATGAGAACTATGTATGTACTTTGGTTTTAATGTGATGATGAACTTCTATTAATTTGGTCACTTAATTATCTACTCATGATGTTCTGTAATGATTTTTGACACACTTAATTATATATAATGCACGCAGATGAACCGGCAATGGATGTACGGTTCAAGACACACCTCCGAGTACATTAAGGGCATGCACGATCTTTCTCGAAGTGGCTGAGGCAAACAAGCAGAATGGTTTTATGTGTTGTCCATGCCCTATATGTGGGAATACGAAGTCTTACTCTGACCGGAAAATCCTCCACACCCACCTGCTTTACAAGGGTTTCATGCCACACTATAATGTTTGGACGAGGCACGGAGAAATAGGGGTTATGATGGAAGACGGCAAAGAAGAAAAGTACGATGACAACTATGTGCCCCCTGAATACGGTGATGCTACTGAAGATCAAGAGGAACCAGACGATGTGCACGATGATGATGCAACGGGCGAAGCTGCTGAAGATCAAGAGGAACCAGACGATGTGCCCGATGATGATGATCTCCGCCGGGTCATTGTCGATGCAAGGACGCAATGCGAAAGTCAAAAGGAGAAGCTGGAGTTCGATCGCATGTTAGAGGACCACAAAAAAGGGTTGTACCCCAATTGCGAAGATGGCAACACAAAGCTCGGTACCGTACTGGAATTGCTGCAGTGGAAGGCAGAGAATGTTGTGCCTGACAAAGGATTTGAGAAGCTACTGAAAATATTGAAGAAGAAGCTTCCAAAGGATAACGAATTGCCCGACAGTACATACGCAGCAAAGAAGGTCGTATGCCCTCTAGGATTGGAGGTGCAGAAGATACATGCATGCCCTAATGACTGCATTCTCTACCGCGGTGCGTACAAGGATCAGAACACATGCCCGGTATGCGGTGCATTATGGTATAAGATTAGACGAGATGACCCTGGTGATGTTGACGGCGAGCCCCCCAGGAAGAGGGTTCCTGCGAAGGTGATGTGGTATGCTCATATAATACCACGGTGGAAACGTCTGTTCAGAAACGGAGAACATGCCAAGTTGATGCGATGGCACAGTGAGGAATGTAAGAAAGACGGGAAGTTGAGAGCACCCGCTGACGGGTCGCAGTGGAGAAAAATCGAGAGAAAGTACTGGGATGAGTTTGCAAGTGAGCCAAGGAACGTATGGTTTGCTTTAAGCGCGGATGGCATTAATCCTTTCGAGGAGCAGAGCAGCAATCACAGCACCTGGCCCGTGAGTCTATGTATGTATAACCTTCCTCCTTGGATGTGCATGAAGTGGAAGTTCATTATGATGCCAGTTCTCATCCAAGGCCCTAAGCAACCCGGCAACGACATTGATGTGTACCTAAGGCCATTAGTTGAAGAACTTTTACAGCTGTGGAATGGAAACGGTGTACGTACGTGGGATGAGCACAAACAGGAGGAATTTGACCTAAAGGCGTTGCTGTTCGTGACCATCAACGATTGGCCCGCTCTCAGTAACCTTTCAGGACAGACAAACAAGGGATATCACGCATGTACGCACTGTTTACTTGACACCGATAGTATATACCTGGCAAGCTGCAGGAAGAATGTGTACCTGGGCCATCGTCGATTTCTTTCGACCAACCATCAATGTCGAAAGAAAGGCAAGCATTTCAAAGGCGAGGCAGATCACCGGAAGAAGCCCGCCATGCGTACCGGTGATCACGTACTTGCTATGGTCAATGATTTGCACGTAATCTTTGAAAAGGATCCCGGCGGACTAGCTGTTCCGAGTGAAGCTGGGGGACACGCACCCATGTGGAAGAAGAAATCTATATTTTGGGACCTACCCTACTGGAAAGACCTAGAGGTCCGCTCTTCGATCGACGTGATGCACGTGACGAAGAACCTTTGCGTGAACCTGCTAGGCTTCTTGGGCGTGTATGGAAAGACACAAGATACAGCTGAGGCACGGGAGGACCTGCAACGTTTGCACGAAAAAGACGGCATGCCTCCAAAGCAGTATGAAGGTCCTGCCAGCTATGCTCTTACCAAAGAAGAGAAGGAAATCTTCTTTGAATGCCTGCTTAGTATGAAGGTCCCGACTGGCTTCTCGTCGAATATAAGAGGAATAATAAATATGGCAGAGAAAAAGTTTCAGAACCTAAAGTCTCATGACTGCCACGTGATTATGACGCAACTGCTTCCGGTTGCATTGAGGGGGCTTCTACCAGAAAACGTCCGATTAGCCATTGTGAAGCTATGTGCATTCCTCAATGCAATCTCTCAGAAGGTGATCGATCCAGAAATCATACCAAGACTAAGGAGTGATGCGGTGCCCGTGAGATCGTTCCAGGTCGCGGTCGCTGGGCCCTTTTCTCCTCGGCCCAGTAGGCCAGTTAACTTCAACGAAAAAAGATCAAGCAGGTCGGCGCAAAACCGTACCCCCCGTTCGTGCAATGTGGGCCAGCCCATCAGCTTTTTCTGGGTTTTTTTAACACAGTACAGACGCAAGCGCTCATATACACGCGCATACACTCACCCCTATGAACGCACACACGCACACCCTACCCCTATGAGCACCTCCGAGAGACTGAGCCGACATATCATCTTAAAATTTACGAAGTCATCGTAGGCACCTCGTCGTCGACGGGAACGTCTCCTCCCGCTGAATGCGCATCGCCGGAAATCCTGAAATAAATCCAGGAATAAATTCGAGCACCAGGATTTGAACACTAGTGGACTGGGAATACCACAGTCCCTCTAACCATCCAACCACAGGTTGGTTCACAGCTTTTTCTGGTTTTGGGATCAGTGTTAACCGCAACGTAAAAATGTCGTGCAGGTGGGCGCCACCGGCGAACCCTATTTGACGCTCGCGTGCGTCCGTCTGCTGCGCTTCCGCTGAAGCGCACGAGCAAGCAGTGCGAACAGGCCGGCCCATTTTGGGCGTTGAACCAGGGCCAGGCAAACAATTTTGGGAACCTTCTAGACGGTTCCCTCCACCGGTTTTTCTTGTGCTTTTTTCTTTTACTGTTTTCGGTTTTTCTTGTTGTCTTTTTTTTCTGTTTCTTCGGTTTCTGTTTTCTATTTCTTTTTCTTTTATCTTTTTTCATTTTTATTTTCATTCTTTGTTTTAAGAAATGTTCGAAATTCCAAATTTTGTTCATGATCTCAAAACTTGTCCACAATTTTCTTAAAAAAATTATAAAAATTTCACAATTGTTCAGCGTATATTACAAACATGTACAATGTATTTATAAAAAAAATTCAACATATATCAAAAAAATGTTCAATGTCTGTTTCAATATTTTCAGCTTATATCACAAAAATGTTCAATGTGTAGTTAAAAAATGTTCATCTTATATTTACAAAAAATATTTAATATATTTTTAAGTAAATACCTAGCGTATATCACAAAAATATTCAATGTGTGTTTCAAAATTGTTCAGCATGTATCCAAAAATGTTCTTTGTCTATTTAAAAATTGAACGTTATATATTTATAGAAATGTTATATGGTTGAATTGTTTTGTATTTTTTTCTGGATCTATCATGGAATGGAGTTCAAAGAAATTTGCGCAATCAACCAACCACAAACGCTTACCAGCTCAACTGATGGAGAACGCTTACTCGCCGTTGCTAGTTTACGAGTTCGAATCCTCATTCGAGCATTTTTTGTTCTTTTATTTTTAGTAGCGCTTCGCTATGACGCCATCGAATGGGCCGGCCAATTCAGTTCGCGCCTGCGCGAAACTCGCCCTATAGACGCTAGCGAGCGTCAGCTAGGGACTTCCAACGCCACCGGGACCTCCTATACGCCACTTATTGCAAGCAAAGTCACTAAGGACTTAGTTGCAAGATGATGTATTACGGAACAAGTAAAGAGACTTGTCGGTAACGAGATTGAACTAGGTATGAAGATACCGACGATCGAATCTCGGGCAAGTACCATACCGATGGACAAAGGGAATTACATATGTTGTCATAAGGTTCGACCGATAAAGATCTTCATAGAATATGTAGGAGCCAATATGGGCATCCAAGTTCCGCTATTGGTTATTGATCGGAGAGGTGTCTCGGTCATGTCTACATAGTTCTTGAACCCGTAGGGTCCACACGCTTAACGTTTGTTGACGATATAGTGTTATATGAGTTATATTAAATTGATGACCGAATGTTGTTCGGAGTCCCGGATGAGATCACGGACACGACAAGGAGCTCCGGAATGGTCCGGAGGTAATGATTGGTATATAGGATGATACTATTTGGACACCGAAAGGGTTTCTGGTAGTACTGGGTAGTCATCGGATCACCGGAAGGGGTTCCGGGAGGCCCCGGGAGGATGATGGGCCTATTGGGCCATTAGAAGGGAGCACACCAGCCCACAAGGGGCTAGCGCACCCCCCCCCCCTATGGCAACCAGCCTATGGGAGAAAGGAAGGAGGGGGAATCCCTAGATCAGGTCAATTGAAGTCGAGAGGGTGTTGAGCGGGATGACTAAAGGTGTTGGAGAAATGATCATGCACAATGGTTTCCTTCTCCTTGCGGCTCGTGACCCAACCGTGGTTATGCTTGAGTCAGTGGATGAGGTTTTTACGCCTGCGTCCATTGACATGTGTGCTTCTTTAAGATTGGAGATGTGTGCACATTGCATTTTCCTAACATCTACTAGAATAGCCAGACCTTGAGTCTTTGGCGAATGTCTGCTTCCTTGGCAAAGAGACCATGTTATGTCAAAGCGCATGATAACTTCGAGGGCCAAATACAGTTGAAGCTTTGCATTGGAGAATAAGGACTTGCTCTACACCAAAGATGAGAAGCAACAATCTTCAGCTTATGGAAAATAATATGGCAAGGCTCTGCATAGGCGTGCTCTTTCCTTCCATGCCTTCTCGGCCACTTCGTCGAACCTAGAGAATCCAACCAAAAAAATCTCAAACTTGAAAGATCTCAGATGCTTCGGGCCTTGTGCACCAAAAGAAGAGGGCCATGGTCAGCGAAAGACGAGAAAAGAGCATGGAGACAATGTTCCCCGAAGAAGATGTCTCCGCAATGTCATTGAGCGTGCATTTGGTGTGTTGAAGATGAAATGGTGTGTTTTACTGAAAATGCCAAGTTACCTTTGTGAGAAGCAAGCTCAGGTCATCATTACGTGCATGGTGCTTCATGAGAAAGCCATTTGAGAGACTTGGAGTTTGATAGATGTGATCGCGACGAGAACTACATTCCAGAGATTATACAACCCCAACCTATAGGAGAGCTCCTGCTCGACGCTCATGAACGTCAAAAGCAAGACCTTTCGCTGAAGAATTCGCGCAAACTGGCCGGCCCATTCACCAGGCGACAAGCGTACCTAAAAAGAATGTCGAAAAAAATGGAGCGGCGGGTAGTCACGTCGCCAACTACTGCACCTACCGACTGAGCTTGTCTTAAATTACCGTGGTAAACTAAGAGTACTATGTGCGACAACAGATCCATCTTTTTATCTTCCTTAAAAGAATGAATAATGTTTTCTTGAACAAACTTTTGAAACATGATTATTTTTTTCAAAAACATGAACAATTATTGAGAACATGATTAAAAAAATATTTATGAAATTTTTATATATACGATGAACAATGTTCAAATATACATCGAACATTTTGTAATATACAATATAATATATACGCTGAACAATGTTTAACTACACAATGAACATTTTTGTGATATATGCTGAACAAAATTTTAAACACATTAAACATTTTTTTATATATGAAGAAAAAATTAAATATACATTGAACATTGCAATATACGCTGAACAAACATTTACATACACGTTGAACATTTTGTGACATACGCTGAACCATTTAAATTCTGAATAAATTTCTTAAATGTGAACAAAATTTGAAATCTGTAAAAAAGTTTGAAGTCACGAACAAAATTTCAGAATTCATAACATTTTCTGGAAAACAAAGTATAACAACTAAAATGAAAAATGATCAAATGAAAGAAAAGGTAAATAATAGAAATAGAAACAGAAGCGCAAAAAGAAAGAAAAGAAAAAAGGAAGAAGAAAACAGGGAAAAGGGGGGAAAATGGCCACAGAAAAAAATCCAGTTCAGGGAACCTACTAGAAGGTTCCCAAAAGCGGGTGCTTTCCCTAAGTGGGCCAGCCTGTATGTCGTCGTTCGTTCACTTCGCTTCAGCGAAGCAGCGACGATCGGAGGCACACGTGCGCCATATATGATCTGCCAACCAATGCACTTAACCAATATAGATCATTTCAGGCTAAACTAAAGAAACAACTAATTTGCATTGTATCAGCATATAAACATCATAGTCAGCATTCATAAACATCATAGTCATCATTTAGAGACGTTACCTACATTTCACAACCCCTACAGTTGCCCAACAGGGTAAACAAACTGCTGGTTGGTACAGCAAGGGGAACATCACGAGAAGCAGACTGCTGGTTGGTACAGCAAGCAGCATCTCAACACACATCTCACAAAAGACTAAGCTACGATCAGGGAACTCGACCACAGCGGAAACCACAACCATCTGTGTGTCTTTGGCGGTCCAGATCACTCCATGGGCAACAGGAGCATCTTCGATGGCTGTGGAGAGGTCACAGTCAAGTTGGAAGAGGGCGCGCAATGCATCGATGGCAATGGATGGCAGACGGCCTTGGAACACCCTCTTCTGTGATGCCAAGACGACAATACAGAAGCTTCTCCGCCATCTTGGTGATTGGGGCTTCCCTTCGCCTTGGCACTGAGCTGGACACTGCTACACGATTATTACAGAAGCTATTGATGAATCTTGAGGGCAAGGATCTCAGGGTAGGGTAATATTACCAGGTTTAGAAGGTGAAAAAGTTGAGCATGACCTGCAGAAACAAAATTGCAAACACTGTGACAATGACAAATTGTAGACTAGCATATGAAAAATGAAGGAACTAGCAAAAGGAGCACAAGTAATGGCCAGAGAGCGAAGATGCTACAGGATCAAGGAGACCGCGCCCAAAGTTTGCTATTTCCATCAGCCTAATTATTGACGCGCATCGTTGACGCAGCCCTGCCTTTGAAATGAGTGTCTGTGCCGCAGACAACACAAACTGAAACTAAATAAGGTCACAGAAATTAGACAACAGTTGTCCAGTAAGCATATTTTTGCCAGTGTGAATAGAATTTCTAATCTCTTGATGAAATGGCCACCTCATTTCAAGCAGTTAATATTTTGAACCTTCACATTCAGAAAAAATCAAGACTTCGAAATAAATAAATGATGGCACATCAGAAAGCACCGAGAGTCAAAGTAGCAAGTGAGGATAAAAAAAGCTTTTGGTTGGAACTATAATCAATTTAATTAACAAACTTTGGAAGATTCATATTCATAATTCATCCTTTATTGAAAGCAACCAGACAGGAATGCAGTCAATTTCTTACATTTACCTTCTACAAGGAAACACCATTGCAGATTGGTACAATTAAGTTCTATTGAGGGAAACATATTGGTGCATAGTATGAAATACTCAAAGGTTGCCACCCACAAAATTGTGTACGAGCCAAAGTATATATGATAACTATGATTTTGATCCAAGGAAATGTTAACAAAGGAACAGAGTCTGTCATTCAAGAATATGCATTATTTGGCTTATGAAGAAGGCAACTTTATCCATACCACTTAGAAGAAAGGATGGTTGAAAGCTCCCTCCTGTACTACCAAGTTTTCCTTCCTGTACTACCAAGTTCAGGAAAGCTCCCTACTCCTGAAGCTACAATAGTCGTCCTTAAGGAGCATAAACGAGGACTTGTCGCAAGAGAATTTTCCTTTTTTTCTAAGATAGTGCCCCTGCTCCAAAAGTTCGCCTTCCTCGACATCGACTACCTCCAGCTCTGCGAGCTTGTAGATTCGCTTGAGGATGCGATCATGGTTTGGCTGGGGAGGGGGGCTGGTCGCCTCGGTTTCCACCAGCACCCACCTCCTGCCGGGTGTGGTGCCGGGGGAGAGCTGGCGGCGCAGTGGAGGCGTGGAGTCCTGGCTGGCGCAAGGGGCCGCCTCCGCCTTTGCCGGCGCCGGCGCCGCTGCAGGTGGCGCCTCCGCCGCGGGCTTCTTCAGGCAGGGGATGGAGGCAGGCGGGCGGAAGCTGCTGGCGTGAGATGGAGCCTTCGCCGCCGTAGATGGCGCCTCGGCCGCGGGCTTCTTCAGGCAGGGGATGGAGGCAGGCGGGCGGAAGCTGCTGGCGTGAGATGGAGCCTTCACCGCCGTAGATGGCGCCTCGGCCGCCTTTGCCGGCGCCTGCTCCGCTGCAGGTGGCGCCTCCGCCGCGGGCTTCTTCATCGGGCAGGGGGTGGAGGCAGGCCGGCGGAAGCTGCTGGCGCGAGATGGAGCCTTCGCCGCCGTAGATGGCGCCTCGGCGGGCGGCTTCTTCAAGATCTTGGAGTAAGGGATGGAGGCCGGCAGGCGCAGCCGGCTGGCGTAAGTGGTGGAGGTCGGCACGCGCAGGCGCAGGGGACGAGCGCCCGCGTCCTGGGATGTCGCCGCCTTCGTCGCCGGCGGCACCGCCGTAGATGGCGCCTCCGCCGCCGGCTTCTTCAAGAAGAAGCTCCGGGAAGGGGCGGACGCAGGCAGGCGGCTGGGACGAGCAGCCGCGGCCGCCTTCCCCGCCGCCGCGGCCGTAGATGTAGTCGACGCCGCCGCCGCCGACTTCTTGAAGTACAGTTTGCAGAGGGCGGGGCCTGCGGGGGCACCTGGAGCGTGGGGGAGCAGATACTGCTTCATGAGCCAGCCGTTCCTCCCCTCCGGTCCGCCGGGTGGGCGGGAGATGAACGAAAGCTTGGCGCAGGTTCCATGTGGCGCCATCTTGGAAGAACCGGCGCCGTCGGCGGTCGGGAGCTTCACGGTCTTCTCCACTTTCCAGTATCCGGCGCCGACCGTGCGGCTCGTCCGGCCACCCATGGCGCGGAGCGGCGTGAGGACGTAGTACGCCGGCCTTCCAGCGCCGTCGGTGGACTGGACGGAGTCGCCGGCGACGACGTGGGGAACGTCGCGGTAGAGGTCATCCTTGTTCACCCAGGCAGGGAGTTGCCTGAGCGGGAGCCTGAGGACGTTCATCAGATCGTCGTCGTCGCCGGGAGGGACCGCGTACGCCATGGCTTCTTGGATTGGAAGATCGATTTGGGGATTGATTTGGGGATTTCTCGCCCTCGCTCTCAGCTCGCCGTTGATTTGGGGGAGGTGGGCGACGTGGCCCTTTATTTTCCTTTATTTATTTATTTTCCAAGTTCCGGGAGGCGGTTCGGTGGAGGGACGTGGCCGTTGGTAGGTTGGTTCGTGTGCGTTAGCTGCGAAAATCCCCCCGCTTCTTCTTCTTCTTACTTCAAAAAAAAAAAAAATAGATAAAATATTATCCCACTGATTTTTTTTTAGGCTCATATACACGCGCATACACTCACCCCTATGAACGCACACACGCACACCCTACCCCTATGAGCACCTCCGAGAGACTGATATAACCATCCAATGGAACCATACTCTACCTCCGTATAATACGTATAGCGTACATACCACCTTCTGCGTCTATACCATGTTAAAAAAAAACATGTCGGGTGCGTAGGCGAGTTATATCTTTCACGTCGGCTTCAGGGTCCGAGGACTCATCGCTTTGCAGTCTCTTCATGTTCTTAATAATTAGTTTTCCCTCGAACATGACCAGGCACAAATGTGACCCATGATTTACTCCGGCAATTAAAGGGGAGGTTTTAACAAAGCCCCCCTCTAGGTAGTTTTATTTTTATTGGGTCCGGAGACTCCTTTAACTTTTTTTTCCACCACCTCCTTTGAAGGTGGTGAGTGGGCTGAACCCTGACAACTTTCTAGCTGAGAACCGAACCGTCCCCGCTCACCACCTTCAACAGGAGGTGATTCCAACCAAACACTAGGAGGAAAGAATCTAGCTATTCTAGCCAATTCATGAGCCACTATATTGTTCTCTCTATTACCATGCTCATACATGACATGATTAAATTCTAAAGACATAAAGTAGCAATCATCGGAAATAGCACATGCCACTCAAGAAGAGTAGCCCTCCTTCAACACTGATACCACCTCCAAACTGTCCGAGTTGATCTCAATCTTGCTGCAGCCAATTGTACGGGCCTTGATTTATACCAAATCTCACTTCTATAGCTTCAACAGTGAAAGAATCAAGGCATATTTGAATCCTTTCATTAGCAGCAACCATGATTTTTCCAGTGTGGTCTCGTAGTACCGCTCCAACTAAATCTACAAGTGAATCAACATCGAAACTTGCATCAACATTCAGCTTTGCATAGCCGAGCCTTGGCCTCGTCCATGCATTGGGTTCCACTTTCACTTTTAGGCTGAATGAGAGTATAAAGTTAGCTGCAAGAGCCCTCACTGCTAGCCCGATCTAAACTGCACTCTGAATTGTTTCTCCATGCATTAACCTTCGATGCTCGAACCATAGATACCAAGCTGCAGTAGCCACCGTTTATCTCAGCTTTGGTTGTCCCAACACATCAACATCATTCTTCGGAAGAAAAAGTGTATGCTCCAAAACAACATCACCTGCCCTATCAATCGCAATTGCCTTCTTAATAACATCATATATTCCCTAGGAAGCTTCCATACCTCAACAGACTTAGGGCACTCAAAAGCAAATGAAGGATGTTATCCGACCCCAAATTACAAGCCAGATAGTGATCTTTGACCTTCATGTGCTTATTTGCAAGTATTGAGCGGCAAGGTATAGCACTATGCAACACTCTCCAAATGAATATCTTAATCTTTCAAGGGAATTGTAGGAACAAAGTATGTCTACCAAAGGAGGGGTGTGAATGGGAGTTTTAAAATTTCTTTCGGAAACTTTAAAACTCTCAGAACACAGCAGCGGAAAGAAGGATACCAAACAAAAGAGAGTGAAAGTAAACTACCAAACTAAAACTGAGCATGGTCATCGAAGGAAGTCACATGATGGTAAGCATAAAAGCGGGGTAAATCGAATGGAATAGTGTGAAGAAATAACTAGTAATGCATGATGAAGACAAGGATTTGGTAGACTAGTTCTTCCTTCTGCACAAGGACTACGTCTAGTTGGACGGGTTGTGATTTAACACAAAAGATAAACTCTCTTTGCCCTATTCTCCTCGGCAATTGGTTCATCAACCAATGTCGATTACTCGTGGTAGATACTTGAGGTGATCTTCGAACCTTTACAGCCTTCTTTTCCGAGAACCACAATCACTCTTGGTCTTTGAAATGAATGACACCTAACCGTCTAGAGAGTTTGCAGCTCTCAAAACTAGGTGGAGCATACTAGAGTTAGATTTGAGTGATGCTAAACCACTATCTAATTCTTTGGCTCTAGAGTTTTTTCTCTCAGTGGATTTTAAACTCAAATCACTCTGGAGAGGGGGTTGCTCAATAATCTTCTCAGAATCAAATGGAGCAGCCACCAGACAAAGCCGGTGCGGGGTGGCTATTTATAGCTGCAGCCTTCCCTGATTGGAAATGACCATTTTGAACATCTGGTCCAGCCAATGGCCAACCGACACATTTACAACGGTCAGATATTGGAGTAACGGTAACATTACTTGAGGAATAAGTAATGCTAACTCTTTGGTCAGAGTCAAATCTCTCGCAGCAAAGAAGATCACAGTCTCTTGCTGGTAAGTATTTGCTCGGAACACAAAGAGATTTCTCTCACAACTTTCATAGGTTTGAGTTTAGCATCAGACAACCTAAGCTTCAAACACTATACCCCTCTTAATAGTGCGATGGTCCTGCGACTTAAATGAAAGAAAAGAGGGACAACGAAACAAATACTACGTCTTCACTTCGTCTTCGACTTCCTTTGGCTGCAGTCACTTCCTTCGGAACCCTCCGAACAAATTTCTTTGCGTCAACAATTTTAGGGGTCACTCTTTACAGCATAAGCTTCGTGAATAATGCTCGCTACCACGCAGGGCATGTTCCTTGGAGTTTATAGCAAACTCCTTATGACTTCAGGGACCTGCTACTCTGTGTGCACTAGCAAACACATTAGTCCCTTACTATTTATGTCAACAATCTTGAAAACATAAGGAGGCAAATTATTGCACCAACAGGCGCAACAACTTCCAGATCAACTCCCAAATATCTTTTCGTATCTATGTGCTTACAATTTTGGAGCCTATGTCCATATTGGAAGTCCCACTCCGCATGGTATGCTAAACGTATAGAGAACACCCCAGTCTTAGCCAAATTTCAAGCCACAAAGTCTGACATTTCATGAACCAGAAGTGGGATGGCGAGAATTCTCTGGGCATCCACTTGCCAGAAAGTTTGGTTCACGAGCTGTATATCCCATTCTCCAGATGTCGGGTCAATCAAGTCAGAGACCCGAGAGATCAATTGTTCCCTCTAACCATGATTACCTCTTTAGATGGAGAGTGAGGTACCCAAGCATCGTCCCATATTTTAACTTTTCCCCATCTCTGATTCTCCAAATATGTCCACGACCCAGGGTCTCTACTCCTGCCATAATACTCTGCTAGGTATAAGATGCTCTCTTTTCTAGAGTAGCACTCAAGAGATCACCATCCGGAAAGTATTTAGACTTCAAAATCACATCACAAAGGGAATCTGGATTATCAATTAAACGCCATACTTGTTTGGCCGATAGGGCAAGATTAAAGCAATGAATATCTCTAAAACCCATCCCACCATTTTTCTTTGGTATGCACATTTCCCACCATTCAAAACAAATGCATTCTCCTTTGTGTCGCATCATCATCCCACCAAAAATGAGACATCGCGCCTATGATTTCTTTGCAAATTCTCTTAGGAATTTTGAAGACGGACATTGCATAAGTAGGATATGGCTTGTTCTACTGACTTTAGGAGCACTTCTTTCCCCCTAGCGACATGCATTTTTCCTTCCATCCCATGAGCCTATGAATAAGACGGTCAAATAAGTATTGGAAATTGTCACTCTTATAAGACCCAGAGTAGCCGGCAGTCCTAAGTACTCGTCATTTAGGGCCTCAGTCAAAATATTAAGGCATTCGCATACCTAGGCCCTCATGTTCACCTTTGTACTTGGACTAAAGAATATACTTGAATTTTCCACACTCACAAGTTCCCCAGAGGCCACACAATACAAAACATGAATTGATTTCAAGCAACTCGCATTCGCAACATTGGGCTTCATCAAGATCAAAGAGTCATCAGCAAACAATAGGTTAGTTATTGCGGGAGCGTCTCGACATACCTTAACAATCTCCAATTCCCCATTCTGTTCGGCATCAAATAGTAGGCCAGTTAAACCTTAAGTGCAGAGAAGAAATACATATGGGGATAGTGGGTCCCCTTGCCTCAAGCCTCTAGAGGGTTTAAAGGACTCAGTCTCGACTGAGTTATATCTGACACCATACTCAACTGACGATACACACATGATCAACTTAACCCAGTCAACATAGAAACCAAGCTTCAACAAAATTGCTTCCAAAAACACCCACTCAACTTTGTCATAAGTTTTCTGCATGTCGAGTTGCAGAGCGCACCAACCCTCCTTGCCCACCTTCTTTTGTTTTAGTGCATGCCATCTTCATAAGCAGTGAGTACATTATCAGTAATAAGTCTCCCTGGAACAAAGGCACTTTAAGTTGGACTAATAATCTCCAGCAGCAAATTTTTTAATCTAGTTGCAATCATCTTGGATATGACCTTGTAAACAACATTGCAGAGACTGATTGGTCTAAGTTGTGCGACTTTTTCGGGGGTATTTACCTTTGGAATCATAACAATCAAAGTGTCATTCCATCCATGGGGCATGACCCTAGAATTTACAGTTGTGAGCACCTCTGAGATCAAATCATCTCCCAACATTGACCAAAACATCTTATAAAAGACAGCATGAAGCTCATCCGGCCCCAGAGCTTTAAAATCCCCAATAGAAAATAATGCCTTCTTCACTTCCATGGGTGAGTATGGTGCCATATGCGCGGCATTCATCACCCCCCTAACTCTGTGTTGGACCATAGATAACACATTGATATCTGTGCTTGGATGCTAGAGGGAAACAAGTCCTTCAAGTATCCAAAATAATTCTATTCATGTCATTAATATCCTCCCTCCACACTCAAGTGTCATCAAGTAACCATTTGATGCAGTTTCATTTCTTACACGCCGTGGACGCATTATGAAAAAAATGAGGTGTTTCGGTCACCATGAAGCAGCCTGTTGGCACGTCTACGCTGCAGCCAAATGAGTTCCTCCTGGTCCAGGAGATTTTCAATGTGGATTTGCAATTCTTTCAGTTTTACCCGGACCTCGGGTGACAATGGCCCTCTTCTTAATTTCTCCATCTCATTTTTCAGTTTACTTATCCTTTTCTTTGGTCCTTTCAAAATGTGACGGTCCAATTGGGGAAGTCATTTTTCACTGCCTTTGTTCGATCAGCTAGAGAAGGCCCTATTCCAACCATCTTTACTCATTCCTATGTAGTATTGACAACCTCATTAACCGTTTCTTCATTAAGCCATCATGCTTCAAACCTTTTCTCCACCTTCGTATGCTGCCTCATAACCGACTCAAAATAATGCGTGTCCAGTAGGATTGGCCTATGATCCGAGTGAACATGATGTTCTTGGATTCATTGCAAAACGCTCTATCCAGGCGCTCTTTTATAACTCCTCGCCTCCAGGTAAACGGATCTCCAATCAACATAACTTCTTTCAGCTCGCAATCGTCCACACAATCTCTGAAATTTTGCATGTATTGTTGCGGACGAGTACTCCCTCCTTCCTTCTCACTTGCTATCAAAATCTCATTAAAGTCGCCAAATAACATCCACGGTCCAGTGGCATTATTGTGTGGAGA
>NC_041393.1:764960538-764968638 GCF_002162155.2 Triticum dicoccoides | reverse complement strand
ATACGAAGGAAACGTATACCCACCTCGTATCATAGGCATACACCCTTACCCCCGACTGTACGAATACACATGCGTAAGAAAAAAAATGCACGAGGACTCCTCGATATTGAGCCCGCCCGCCGCCCGCCGAGAGGCAAAAAAAAGCGTCGATCGATCGAGCCCGCCTGCCGCCCGGCGATTACGCGGCTGCTGATCTGGATCGTCGCGGGTCTGCTGACGAGTGGAAGACCACCGTCGCCGGTGGCTTGCCAGGTCTTGGACGTCGCCATTTTCCACATCGACGTCGCGTCCGCTGCCTCTAAGCACCCCAATCTCCCACGCCGCCCGTTCCAAACCTCTCATGTCCCACGTCACGGTCAGCAGTTAGGGAAGTGGCCGGCCACGTCTTGGACGTCGCCATTTTCCGCATCGACGGTGCGTTCGCCACCTCTAACCACCTCGACATCCCACGACGCCTCTAACTGTCCCAACGTCCCACGCCGGCCACCGCACTCGTCCGCCGCGGATCTGTCCGGTAATCCCGTGGGTGCATTCATCGTCTTCCACGTCGCCGCCATGTTGAATCACGCTGGAGGTCCATGCCTCAAGGCCCCATCGGCCTTGATCGGAGATATCGGGACCGCTGCTGAAGGTTTGTCATCGAAGCCTTGTACCACCTATCTAGATGAGTAGAGAAGATTTAGTAAGAAATCATTTTTAATCCTCATAGGTTTTAACTGTTGCAATTTATTCATCTGTATGACCCATTGTATGAACTTAGAATTTAACGTGGGATAATGTGTTTTTCAATTATGTGCAGTGTTGGACGTCACCATTTTCAATGATAACGTGTGTTTAAATGGACGAAGAAACCTCATTTACGGCCGATGATAATGGTACGAATGAGGTCAATCGGACCGATAACTGATGGGGTTATGTACCTAGGGTAGGGTCATGGACCTGATCTAAGTACCTTACCCAAGGACACCCTCAGAAGAAGTCGCCTTCCAGTCGACTAACGAGGGACACACTCGACTGACTTGAAGGACTCGACCACGAAGACTCACTCGACCACCAGAAGGTCAAGAGGCACTCTGCACTGCAACGGCCTGTAATCAAGTAGACTTTATGATAGTAAAGGCACTTTATGTGGGGCGTTACCAGTAACGCCCCAGACTTAACTCACCTTAAACCCTCTCCTACGTGGGCTGGCTGGGGTCCTGGCGCACTCTATATAAGCCACCCCCCTCCACAGGCAGAGGGGTTCGGCACCTTGTAACCCATATACTCATAATCCACTCGATCGCCTCCGGGCTCCGAGACGTAGGGCTGTTACTTCCTCCGAGAAGGGCCTGAACTCGTACATCCTTTGTGCTTACAACCCCTCCATAGCTAGGACCTTGCCTCTCCATACCTACCCCCACTCTACTGTCAGGCTTAGAACCACGACAGTTGGCGCCCACCGTGGGGCAGGTGTTTTAGCGATTTTGTGGAGAAAGTTGCGATTCTTCCGAGTACTTTCATCATGGTGTCTGCTGGAGTTTTGGTCGGGGGTCAAGAGATCCGTCTCGGCACTCTCACCTTCATCGCCGACGACTCCGCATGGCTCCAGGAGGCTCCACTCGACGTGGATGCGCTCCCCGTCCGCGGTGCGACGCATTTTCGCGCATGTGTCCGTGGCGTTCTGCTGCGGCAACCGTCGACCCAGTATCGGTCGGCTCCTTTATCGTCCACCCTCCCGGTCTCCCTCCAGCGCAAGCACTCAGGCCGGTCGAGGCTTCAGCGATGGGTGAGGCACGCGGTGGCTCGCCAATCGGCCACCACCCAAGTTGCGGCAATCGAGCCCGACGCACCTTTCTACGGCTTGTTCGATCAGTCGACTGGCTCCGTAGAAACTGCATCCGAGTGCGGTAGCAGTGATCCAGCGGCGGAAATCTTGATGGTCGACGGGCCCCACAGTCCCCCTGGCTTCGCCCGTGGTGGTGGAGCAGGTGACGGCGGCGACCCTACACGAGGCTACGAAGAGTACCAGCCCGAGCCACTCGACTCTCTGCAAAGAGAGGAACTTCGCCGCAGGAACGAGGACCCCCTGCGCATTCCCATCGCAGGAGAAACCCCCGAGGCTCGTGCCTTGGAGGAGGCGCGCCTGGCCAATTTGGCCGAGCGCACTCGACTGGAGAACCTTCAGCGAGCACTCGACGAGCGCGCGCGGCAACGAGTTCCCGACACCAGTCGACATCAACTCTTCCCGCCGACTCAGGTATATCGAACCCCAATTCAGAATTTAGCAGCTGCGACCCGTATAGCAGAGTCCATCCAGCCTTCGGAGTCGGAAGCTGGCAGAGGTTTGCTGCAGATCAGGGATCTGCTCCGGGCAGCAGGAGATCAGAATTCAGCCGTGTCTCAGTCACGCAATAGAATTCACAGTCGATCCGTCACTGTGAATACGGTTCAGTCGGCTCACAGCCCCAGATCGCCTCCGCGGCGTGAAGGGCGCGAGAATCGGCGAGATCAATATGGCGACAGACTCGACCGAGATGATAGGCGTCAAGTGCCCTATTCCCCTCCGAGGGGTGGGTCTTACGCTCCTCGGCAGCCAGATGATAGGCGTCAGTACAGTACAGGGCGTAGGGTTCCAGTCGACCCCAGAGAACCAGGCTTCGACGCACGATCCATTATCGTGCAAGGGTTGGTCGACCGGAACAGAGCCCATCGAGGTGCACTCGACAGAGATGTACCCACAAGCAGTCGAGTGCATGTTTCCGTCCCTGAATGTTTCAGCAGGGCTATCAGAGCCGCAGTTATCCCTCCCAATTTCAGGTTGGCAACAGGAGTCAGCAAGTTCACTGGTGAGTCAAAGCCTGAAACTTGGCTTGAAGACTACCGAGTGGCAGTTCAGATTGGTGGTGGGAATGACGAAGTGGCCATGAAGCACTTGCCCCTCATGCTGGAAGGTTCTGCCAGGGCATGGTTGACTCAGTTACCTCCTAGCAGCATTTACACTTGGGAAGATCTGTCCCGAGTGTTCGTCAGGACGTTTGAAGGAACTTGCAAGCGACCAGCTGGATTGACAGAGCTGCAAGTCTGCGTGCAGAAAACTAATGAGACTCTCAGAGAGTATATTCAGAGGTGGATCACTTTGCACCACACTGTGGAGAATGTGTCCGATCATCAGGTAGTCTGCGCCTTCAAAGACGGCGTCAAGAACAGAGAACTGAGTTTGAAGTTTGGTCGAACCGGTGACATGACCTTGAGTCGGATGATGGAGATTGCTACCAAGTACGCCAACGGCGAAGAAGAAGACCGACTCCGAAGCGGCAAGCACAAGCCGAGTCAGTCGGAAAAAGGAAACACCAGTCGGAAACAGAAGCGGAAGGCTGAACCGGCAGCTCCTGGAGAGGCTCTGGCCGTGACTCAAGGAAAGTTTAAGGGGAAACCAAAAGGATCCTGGAACCCCAAGAAGGTAAAGGATAAAGAAGGGAACGACGTGATGGATATGCCATGTCACATTCACACGAAGAAAGACGAAGAGGGGAATATCATTTACCCGAAGCACACCACTCGCCAATGTCGACTCCTGATCCAACAGTTTCAGGGAAAACAGTCTAAGGACAAGGAGAAGGAGTCGGACAAGGCCGAAGACAAGGAGGACAGTGAGGAAGGATATCCGCATATCAACTCCACTCTGATGATCTTTGCAGATGTGGAAAGCAGAAGTCGACTGAAAGTGATTAACCGAGAGGTGAACATGGTTGCCCCCGCAAAGGCAAATTATCTGAAGTGGTCTCAAACACCCATCACATTCGACCAATCTGATCACCCGACTCATATTGCCACCCCTGGGAGGCAAGCTTTGGTGGTCGATCCAGTTGTCGAAGGCACTCGACTGACAAAGGTGCTGATGGATGGCAGAAGTGGGCTGAACTTATTGTATGCGGACACATTGAAAGGTATGGGCATTCCGATGTCCCGACTGAGCACTAGCAACATGAGCTTTCATGGAGTTATACCCGGGAAGAAGGCCGAGTCACTCGGCCAGATAGCTTTGGACGTAGTGTTTGGTGATTCGAAGCATTTCCGCAAAGAAAAGTTGACGTTTGAGGTCGTGGATTTTCAGAGTGCATATCATGCCATTTTGGGGAGACCAGCTTACGCACGGTTCATGGCTTGACCATGTTACGTGTACCTCAAATTGAAGATGCCCGGCCCCAAAGGAGTGATCACTGTCACCGGTGATCGGAAAAAGGCAGAAGAGTGCTTTCAGAAGGGCTCCAAGATCGCCGATTCCCAGGTGACAGCGGTCGAGTTCGAAGAATACAAGCAAAACGCAGATCCGAGTGACTTGCTGCGATCCAAGAAGCCCGCCACAGAGTCTGCTTTCCAGTCGTCCGGTGAGACGAAGCCTGTTCACATTCACCCGACCGACCCCGAAGCAGCTCCGACCCGCATCTCCACAACACTCGACCCAAAATAGGAAGAAGCGCTCATCCAGTTCCTCCGTGAGAACTGGGACATTTTTGCATGGAAGCCCGCTGACATGCCAGGTGTTCCCAGGGGACTGGCTGAGCATCGCCTAAGAGTCGACTCATCTGCAAAACCAGTCAAAGAGCATCTTCGGCGGTCCGCCGTCCAGAAGAGAAAAGCCATTGGCGAAGAAGTGGCTCGACTGTTGGCGGCAGGATTTATCTGAGAGATATACCACTTCGAGTGGCTCGCTAATGTCGTCATGGTTCCTAAGAAGGACAAGTCGCTACGAATGTGCATTGATTTCAAGCACATCAACCGGGCCTGCCCAAAAGATCATTTTCCTCTCCCTCGCATAGATCAAATTGTTGACTCGACCGTGGGATGTGAGAGGCTATCTTTTTTAGATGCCTACTCCGGGTACCACCAGATCCGTCTGTACGGACCCGACGAGGTAAAAACAGCTTTCATCACTCCATTCGGGTGCTTCTGCTATATCACCATGCCATTCGGCCTCAAGAATGCCGGAGCCACATTCATGCGAATGATTCAGAAGTGTCTACTCACTCAAATCAGTCGGAATGTGGAAGCTTATATGGATGATATTGTTGTCAAGTCACGAAAAGGTTCCGACCTGCTCGCTGACCTCGCCGAAACATTTGCCAACCTCAGAAGGTATGATATCAAGCTCAATCCATCAAAGTGCACATTTGGAGTTCCTGGTGGCAAGTTACTCGGTTTTCTCGTTTCCGAACGGGGAATCGACGCTAACCCAGAAAAGATTGGCACTATTCTCCGAATGAAACGCCCTGTGCGAGTGCACGACGTCCAGAAACTTACTGGATGCTTGGCCGCATTAAGTCGATTCATCTCACGACTCGGTGAAAAGGCATTACCTCTTTACCGACTGATGAAGAAGACAGACAAGTTCGAGTGGACTCCAGAAGCTGATGCAGCGTTTGCCGAGCTAAAAGCTCTGCTCTCCACCCAGCCGGTGCTTGCTGCTCCAATCAGCAAAGAGCCTCTGTTGCTCTATATCGCAGCCACAGGACAAGTCGTCAGTACTGTGCTCACGGTCGAGCGGGAAGAAGAAGGAAAAACTCTCAAAGTTCAGCGCCCAGTGTATTATTTGTCTGAAGTCTTGACTCCATCCAAGCAGAGATATCCTCATTATCAGAAGCTTGTGTATGGAATATACATGACCACAAAGAAGGTTGCTCATTATTTCTCTGATCATTCCATCACAGTCGTCAGCGACGCTCCACTATCAGAGATCTTGCACAACAGAGATGCAACTGGTCGAGTGGCCAAATGGGCGATTGAACTTCTTCCCCTTGATATCAAGTTTGAGGCAAAGAAAGTCATTAAGTCCCAGGCAATAGCAGATTTCCTTGCCGAGTGGATTGAACAGCAGCAGCCGACTGAAGTTCACTCGGAGCATTGGACCATGTTTTTTGATGGCTCTAAGATGTTGAATGGTTCCGGTGCTGGGGTTGTCCTGGTTTCCCCCAGAGGAGATAAGCTCAGATATGTGCTCCAGATTCACTTTGATTCCTCCAACAATGAGGCAGAATATGAAGCCCTCTTATATGGGTTGCGCATGGCCATTTCACTCGGCGTCCGTCGCCTGATGGTCTATGGCGATTCGGATTTAGTGGTCAATCAGGTGATGAAAGAGTGGGACGTGAGAAGCCCAGCCATGACTGGATACTGCAGTGCAGTGAGGAAGCTGGAAAAGAAGTTCGAGGGGTTGGAGCTCCATCATATACCCCGACTGAAAAATCAAGCAGCTGATGATCTAACAAAGATAGGTTCCAGGAGAGAAGCCATCCCGAGTGGTGTGTTCTTGGAGCATATACACACTCCGTCAGTCAAAGAAGATCCTTTCACCGAAGAAACTTCACAGCCCAAGAGTGCCACAGATCCGACTGAAGTTGAAGTCCCAGCGGTGGTCGACTTGATCATGGAGGTTTTGGTGGTCATTCCCGACTGGACGATTCCGTATGTCGCATATATCCTGAAGAAAGAGCTCCCGGAGGATGAGGAAGAGGCTCGACAGATCGTCCGTCGATCTAAGGCCTTTACCGTAATCAAAGGACAATTATACAGAGAAAGCGCGACTGGAGTTGGTCAGAAGTGCATAACACCAGAAGAAGGTCGACTCATCCTCAATGATATTCACTCGGGGACCTGTGGTCATCATGCGTCCTCTCGGACCATCGTGGCCAAAGCATACCGAGCCGGATTTTACTGGCCAAAGGCGAATGAGATGGCAAAAGAGATAGTGGATAAGTGCGAGGGATGCCAATTCTACTCAAATATGTCACACAAGCCTGCGTCAGCTCTGAAGACCATCCCACTCGTCTGGCCTTTCGCAGTATGGGGCTTGGACATGGTCGGTCCTTTGAGAACAGGACGAAGTGGCTTCACGCATGTACTGGTGGCAGTCGACAAGTTCACCAAGTGGGTCGAGGCTAAACCAATCAAGAGCCTTGACACCGGTACTGCTGTTAGCTTCATCAGGGAACTAATATTCAGATATGGAGTCCCACACAGTATCATTACGGATAATGGGTCGAACTTTGACTCAGAGGAATTCAGAGCTTTCTGCAACTCCCAGGGCACACGGGTCGACTACGCTTCAGTCGCCCATCCGCAGTCGAATGGACAAGCAGAGCGAGCTAATGGACTGATTCTTAAGGGATTGAAGCCTCGACTGATGCGTGATCTCAAACACGCGGCTGGAGCTTGGGTCGACGAACTTCCCTCAGTACTCTGGGGACTGCGGACCACACCTAATCGGTCGACCGGAAGAACTCCATTCTTCTTGGTCTACAGAGCTGAAGCAGTCTTGCCGAGTGATCTTCTCCACAATGCTCCTCGAGTTGAAATCTACAACGAAGCAGAGGCTGAACAAGCGCGGCAAGACGCAGTCGACCTTTTAGAGGAAGAAAGGGAGATGGCTCTGATCCGGTCGACCATCTACCAACAAGATTTGCGTCGTTTCCACGCCAGAAATGTGAGAGGTCGAGCCTTCCAGGAAGGAGATCTGGTTCTTCGAGTGGATCAGCACAAACCACACAAGCTTGCTCCTTCTTGGGAAGGCCCCTTCATCGTCACCAATGTTCTCCACAACGGGGCGTACCGTCTTTACAACGTCAAGCATAATATCGACGAGCCCCGAGCTTGGAACGCGGAGCTACTCCGCCCATTTTACACTTAAGTTTTATCACTCGGATGAGTTGCAATAAAGTACTTCTGTAGTTCATGGACCTCAAAATAATAGTGTCATAGTCCCTCCATAATTTCTGTCGCTTTTTATTGTTGTCCAATAAAATTCCCCCTCAGTGGGTGACTTAGCTGCGAATCCGTTTCGCCTAAGTTTGTAAAAATCCTACCGAGTGGCGAGCCAGACTCCCACTCGGAGGCTTAGCTGCGAACCTGTTTCGCCTAAGTTATCAAAATCCTACCGAGTGGTAAGCCAGCCTTCCACTCGGGGGCTTAGCTGCAGCCCTGTGCTCGCCTAAGTTATAAAAATCCTACCGAATGGTAAGCCAGCCTTCCACTCGGGGGCTTAGCTGCAGCCCTGTGCTCGCCTAAGTTATAAAAATCCTACCGAGTGGTAAGCCAGCCTTCCACTCGGGGGCTTAGCTGCAG
>NC_041393.1:764888917-764959913 GCF_002162155.2 Triticum dicoccoides | reverse complement strand
CTTAGCTGCAGCCCTGTGCTCGCCTAAGTTATCAAAATCCTACCGAGTGTAGAGCAACCCTCTCACTCGGGGGCTTAGCTGCAGTCCAAGCACTCGCCTAAGTTATCAAAATCCTGCCGAGTGTAGAGCAACCCTCTCACTCGGAGGCTTAGCTGCAGTCCAAGCACTCGCCTAAGTTACCAAAATCCTACCGAATGTAGAGCAACCCTCTCACTCGGAGGCTTAGCTACAGTCCAAGCACTCGCCTAAGTTATCGAAATCCTGCCGAGTGAAGAGTAAACCTCTCACTCGGGGGCTTAGCTGCAGCCCAGTGCTCGCCTAAGTGGACTGAAGAATAAGTCGATTGCAGTAAGGACGCCTTGCTTTGAACCTGCAAAAGACATTTCGAGCCAAAGGCAATCATATTCAAGCACCAAATTCAAGTTTGAATCGATATCTAAAGGAACCGAGAGTGCTCAGGCGTTAAGCCTGTTAAGGTTTATCGGTTACAATTCCACTCGACATACCGAGGCAAATTTAAAAGTGTCGAGCCAGAAGAAGTTTTTTACCCCTCCTGTGGAGGGCTGGAAGGAGCAACGAATTCATCAAGGTCAATTCCGTCGGCGATCCGAGTGGCAGCTGCAAGGAAAGTTTCCATAAAAGACCTGAAGTCGTGCTTCTTGGTATTGGCCACCCGAAGGGCCGCCAGCTTCTCTTCTCGTGCATCCTTACAGTGGACTCGGGCAAGACACAGAGCAACATCTGCACCACACCGAGCCGAGGACTTCTTCCATTCCTGCACTCGACCAGGGATCGTGTTCAACCGGGCCATCAGCGATTCAAGGTCATTCTGAAGTGTCTCCTCAGGCCAAAGCGTCGAGTCGATGCGAGATGTGGTGGCCTTCAGCCTTGCGAGATAGTCCACGACAGCTGCAACACGGGACTCCAGTCGGAGAACATCCATGGCAACTTCATCGTTCACCGGAGAATTGACGGGGTCGAGGTTTGGCTCCAGCCGGCTAGTTTCTTCTTCAAAGTTTTGACAAAATTCTGCAAGGGTGATCACCAAGTCAAGGAGATGGTCGAATGGAAAAATCACAATTGGAAATGTCTGCCAAGCATGGAGGTTTACCTTCAAGCATAAGAAACAGCTTCTTGGCAAGTCCACTCAGGAAGGCCTCCAGATCAGTTTTCTTCCCAGTCAATTTGGCGACTTGGTCGGTCAGGGCAGCTTTATCAGTTTTCAGTCGACTGACCTCCTTGTTGGCAATCCCAAGAGCAGCTTTCAGATTGGTATTGTCTTGTTCGAGCTTGGTGACTGAAGCTAACTTCTCGTCAGCAAGCTTGATCTTCTCAGCTAGCTCAAGGTCTTTCTCCTGTTGGGCCTCCCTTACCTTACCTGCAAGTTACAGCAAGATCAGATTTTGAAACAAGCAAGGGGAAAAGCAGTCGTCAGGGTCTCACCAAACATACCTTCGGTCTCCTCCTTTGCCTTTGTCAGCTTCTCTTGAACCTGCTTCAAGCTCAGCTCGACTTGAGTATGCTTGTGTTCCAGTTCTGAGTAGCGAGCCACAAGATCACAAGAGTTCTGCGAAGAACCAATCGAATAAATGTCAAATCTAATTCACTTCCGAGTGAAAAAGGGAAAAACTCACGTTTCTAAGACTACAGCCGAATACAAGCATTCGACCGTAGCCTCGGGGACTACACCCAGTGGGTGCACTCAGCGTGCCCCCACTAATCCTGTTGAAGACAAAGTCGACCAGTCGACCTCAAAAAAAATGTATTCTCTAAGACTGTGATCAACTGCAAGCAGTCGACCACAGTCTCGGGGACTACACCCAGTGGGTGCACTCAGCATGCCCCCACCGGTTTGTGAAATCCAGTCGACATAGTCGACTGACAGAAAAATTGACATCATAAAGCCTAAGGCCGACTGCCAGCAGTCGACCTTAGCCTTGGGGACTACACCCAGCGGGTGCACTCAGCGTGCCCCCGCTAATACGGAACTCAATCGACAACACCCACTGGGTGACTACTATAAACTCCGGAAAGGAAAAGTTTTTGGCAGCATATCCAACAGAACAAACGGTGGTCGACTGACCTGAACATTGCTTTGGAGGGCAGAACTGGCGTCATAAGCTGCCTGGCTCGCGTCCCGGATGGTATTCAGCTGCTCCATCATGAGTCCCGCCTGGCGTATCGCCTCCTTCGCTGCGCCAGCTTGGTCCTCTGGGACGTGGTGCGTCGTGAAGAGGGAGGGCTGCTGAGCACTCGTCAGTGGATTCGCGAAGGACACCGTGTGTCGAGTGGTGTTCTCTTCCTCCACAGTCAGAATCTCAGGCGCCGTCACATCCTGAGGCACCTTACTGGCGGACGCTTTCCGACTCCTCCTGTTCTTCAGCGGCTCTTCATCCTCATCATCATCAGGAAGATTGATAACAGTATTGGGTGGAGCTGCGGAGAAGAATCAGGATCAGAGATCGCGAGTCAGTCGACTAAGAACGGCGTTAAGAATACAGTACCTGGGTTCGAAGTTGCTGCGTCCTCCATCTCGTGGTCATCAGCCCGGGCCGAGGTTTCAGAAGTAGCAGCACTGCAACTCCAAAGGATCAGTCGACTAACTTCAGCGTCGACCAGAGACAAAGTTCACACAAAATGAGAAGATTCAAACAACACGATTACCCTGATATGGTAGGGATGGACACCTTCATCTTCGGTAGTAGTTTGATCGGCTTCGACGAGGCCGCCCTGGGCTGCTTCGGCGCCTTTTCAGTCGGCACCGGAGAGGTGGTCCGAGGGCGCTTGGTCGACTGAGTGGCGGTCGCAACCCCCTTACCACATTCAGTCGAAGGGTCGTGGACAAGCTTCGACCGCCTTTCTGAGCGCGGTGGTACGACCTCCTCCTCCTCTTCTTCCTCGTCCTCAACGTCATCTTCATCACCGTCATCATCATCGTCGTCGTCATCATCCTCTGCAACATCCGAGTCCCATTCCTCCTCTTCCTGGCTCTCGCCCCCGCTCGCCTCGCCCTCCTCAGTCGAAGCTTGTGCCCCATTGGGCATCGAATACAGCTCGGTGAGGGCCTAGCAGATGTCCAGACAAGGATCAGTCGACCAGTCGGCAGGGTAAATAGAAATGAATGCGACAAAAGCACAGTGGAGAGCAGGGCAAGTATACCTTGTTTGGGTCGCTGTTGTGGTCGAGTGGAGGAATCCTTCTGGCTCCGCGTGGGTTATCCTTATTTCCGGTAACGGCTACCATCCACCTTTCCAGAGTGACGTCGTCGACTGCTTCTGGATGGACTCTAGTCTCGTCTTCGGTCCCATAGTACAACCACATGCAGGGGCTCCGGAACTGAAGGGGCTGGATGCGACGCCTGAGGAAGACCTCCAGAAGGTCCATGCCCGTCACCCCCTCCCGAACCAACTGCACCACGCGCTCCATCAACATCTTCACGTCAGCTTTCTCCTCCGGAATCAGCTTCAGAGGGGAGGGCTTGTTCACTCGGTCCATGGTAAACGGAGGGAGTCCACTCGACTGCCCTGGCGTCGACTGGACCTGGCAGTAGAACCAAGTCGACTGCCAGCCTCTGACGGACTCGGGAAAGGTCATGGGCGGGAAGGTGCTCTTATTCCTCACCTGGATCCCCAGGCCCCCACACATTTGGACGACTCGGGTTCTCTCATCACCTGGGTTCGCCTTCTTCACGGTCTGAGAGCGACACGTGAATATATGTTTGAACAAACCCCAGTGCGGTCGACAGCCCAAGAAACCCTCACACATGGACACGAATGCAGCAAGATAGGAAATGGAGTTTGGGGTAAAGTGGTGAAGCTGCGCTCCGAAGAAATTCAAGAAGCCACGGAAGAAAATACTCGGCGGCAAGGAAAACCCACGATCAACATGAGTGGCCAAAAGCACACACTCACCCTCTTCTGGCTGTGGCTGCCACTCCTTCCCCGGAAGCCTCGCAGCTCCGTGAGGGATCAAGCCCTCGTTGGCCATGTCGAGGAGGTCCTTCTCTGTGATGGTCGACTGGATCCAGTCTCCTTGAACCCAGCCCTTCGGCAGGCGGGATCTGGACGAGGACCCTCCGCGGCTGGTGGATCTCCCCTTCGCCTTCTCCGACGCCGACGCCTTCTTTGCGCGCTCCAGCGCCGCCGTCTTCTCCTTGGCCATGGTCGCCGGCGAGATGCGCGAAGGGAAGTGGTGCGGAGGCGAGAGCGAGCACGCTGGGCGAAGAAGAAGGAAGCAGAGAGAGGGAGAGAATGCTGAGGCGCAGCACAGAAATCCTCGCCGGGCACATTTATAAGGTCTCTTCCGAGTGGATGACAGGTGGGCCCGTCGATCTAATCTTATCTGGGAGCAGTTACGCAAACTGGATACGTGGCGAAAAAGGCGGCGCGGAGATCGAGGCGTCTATGCCCCGTCCCATCCGAACGCCGCGGTCCGCCCCGCTTCGCGCGCGTCCCCAAATTTCGCATCCCGCGGAATCCGCGAACAACAAATCAGTCTGTCAGACGCGGTGTTTCCGGCGATCCGTCGCTCGGAGATCGTCGAAACCTGAAAGATCACTCGACGCAAAAATAGAATGGATCGAGTCGACTGAAGGCAAATTGCTCCCTGTCGACGAAGAGATTCTTTGGTCCAGGACAACGCACGACCAGGGCACAAAGGTTAATCGGAAACGACATCAACTCCTTCCTCACTCGAAGCCTCGATCCATTCGGGGGCTAATGATGGGGTTATGTACCTAGGGTAGGGTCATGGACCTGATCTAAGTACCTTACCCAAGGACACCCTCAGAAGAAGTCGCCTTCCAGTCGACTAACGAGGGACACACTCGACTGACTTGAAGGACTCGACCACAAAGACTCACTCGACCACCAGAAGGTCAAGAGGCACTCTGCACTGCAACGGCCTGTAATCAAGTAGACTTTATGATAGTAAAGGCACTTTATGTGGGGCGTTACCAGTAACGCCCCAGACTTAACTCACCTTAAACCCTCTCCTACGTGGGCTGGCTGGGGTCCTGGCGCACTCTATATAAGCCACCCCCCTCCACAGGCAGAGGGGTTCGGCACCTTGTAACCCATATACTCATAATCCACTCGACCGCCTCCGGGCTCCGAGACGTAGGGCTGTTACTTCCTCCGAGAAGGGCCTGGACTCGTACATCCTTTGTGCTTACAACCTCTCCATAGCTAGGACCTTGCCTCTCCATACCTACCCCCCACTCTACTGTCAGGCTTAGAACCACGACAATAACGATACTAGTTATGAAGATGATGAGAGCAGCGATAACGAATTGTGGTCACCATATGATATCTTACCTTCAGAGGATTTAAAAATAATGAACATGGTGCAAACAGTGAAAACGTAAGTGAAGTTTATCTGATTCCATTTTTCAATTGGCAGAGTACCATATGTGTAACTTTTTGTCTGGGTTCTTAATTTACAGGAAGATGTGGACGTTGAGAATGAGAAAAATAATTTTAAGGAATCATGGGCCGATAACTTGAGCCAGGTTCGTTCAAACATTTTGTACCACGCGCAGTAGTTTGTAATAGATGATAAAAAACTGACATAGTTTCATATGTAATTTTGTAGGAGGGCTCAGATGGTCCTGATGGTGGTGACGACGAAGCAGAGATGGACATTGAGGATGCTCAATACCAGCAGAAGATGATGGAGACACATTGGAAGGTCATGGCTATGACTTTTCGATGACAAGGGGATGCATACATATTCTACAACAAGCACGCCCAAGAGCGTGGGTTCAACGTCAGGAGAGAGAAGGTGAAATGAGGGAAGGGTGCTTCAGGAATAATACGGTTCAGACGGTTAATTTGCTCTAGGGCAAGGAGAAGGCAGAGCAAATTCATAACCATGGAGGGTCATACCCGCAGGCTTAGACCCGAGACCGATGCGAGTGCGGTGCACAGATGGTGGTGAAATTGGATAGGGCACGTGGAGTTTGGTTCGTCGCGTCATTCGTGGACGATCACAACCAGGTGATGGCTCGACCCGACGAGGTTTGTTTTCTGTGGTCACACAGACGGATTGGAGATGGCACGAGGCAGAGATACTGGCTATGCAAGGGGCTGGAATTAGGAAGCATATAATGGTGGACAACTTCATCAGTAGGTACGGTCCGTACGATAAATGCGGACTTACTAGGCGGGACGTGTACAATCTTTGCTGCAGGGAGAAAATGAAGCTCATTGCAAAGGGTGATGCTGAGACCACAATGGGCATTATAAGGAGCAGAAAGGCGAAGGACCCAGACTGCTTCTTCGAGTACGTGCTAGATAAGGAAGGGCAGTTGAAGTGTATGTTCTGGTACGATGCATAGTCGCGGAGGGACTATCAGGACCACGGAAATGTGGTCGTGTTTGACAACACGTATAAGATGAATAGATATTGCATGCCGTTCATCCCCTTCGTCGGTGTTAATAACCATCGTTGCACAAAATTTTTTGGTTGCGCCATTGCTTCCGACGAGACCGAAGCGACGTATGTGTGGCTGCTTCAGACTTTTATGAGGGAAAACTGTCAAAAGAAGCCAAAGTCAATAATCACAGACGGTGACTCTGCAATGATCCGAGCGATTCAGAGTGTCCTTTCAGATGTGCTCCATCGTATTTGCTCATGGCATATCAAGAAAAATATGCAGAGGCACCTACATTAGAAGTCACTAGATGAGTTTAGATCGCTCCTGTACTATTTCACCTCTCAAGACAACTACGAGCAGAGATGGACCGACTTCGTTGATAAATGGAAGACGGATATAACTGAAGAGTGGCTAAACAAGATGTATAGGAAGAGGAGACTTTGGGCAGCATCATATCTTTCAGATGGTTTTTTCTTGGTATGCGTACTAACCAGAGGAGTGAAAGCCTCAACTCCTCCCTTCACCTCGACATGGTATGACCATAGTTGATTTGGTAGTGCATTATGAGAACTGCATAGTTCGCTTCCTTAAGAACGAGGCAAATGATGACTGTGAGACTAATCAGAAAGTACCACCGGCGGTTACTGAATATAAGGCCATTGAGGAGCATGCTGTGAAAGTATTCACTCCTGCTAATTTCTATATTCTGCAAGATGATCTGAAGTAGATGGGACAACTGGAGATATTTGAGACACTAGTAGGAATTGAATGTCAGACATTCATGGTGACATGACAGGATAACCACAAGTTCAGGTATAATGTTGTGCATGAACCAGGTAACTCAGAAGAAACTATATCATACATGTGTCTCAGGATGGTTCGGAAAAGGGCTGCCTTCCAAACACATTCTCTTTGTTCTGCATCATCTTAAATTGTCTGAAATACCAAAGTGTTGTGTCCTCCATCGTTTGTCGAAAAATGCGAGAGATAGGTTGCCAGTGCAGTGCAAGAGTGATCTTTTTGGCTGGGGTTGGTCTAGGCCAGAGGAGAGAGAACGATATAGTCAAGTGAGCATAAAATCAACAGAAGTTGTTCATGTTGTAGCAATTGAAGCGGGGCAGGCGGAAGCGGGGCAGCGGCGCAGTCCGTGCAGCGCGGCAGCCTGGGCAGCGACGCAGGCGAAAACGGGGCAGGCCAGTCGCGGCAGCTGAGGCGAGCCCTGCATGCATCATGCGGCTTTTCTGTACGAACGTATTCGTCTACGTATAATCGGCGGGCGGCGGGTGGGCTCTTTTTTAAGACATGGCAATCATGCCCCTCGTTACGAAGGGGTATGGAGCAATCTCAGCCCTTTTTGTATTAGGAGGGTGTACCGAAGCAAAAGTGTATTGTGTAAGTCTCGTAGAGCTGTCCATGATATATGCTTCATGTCCCACCTTGGTTCACTATAGAACCCTGTAATACGCCATGCAACAGAATTGCCCTCCATCACAAAGCCATCAATAAACTTAAGGAACAAATAGTTCAAAACTACTCCCTCCGTTCCTAAATATTTGTCTTTCTAGACATTTCAAATGACTACTACATACGGATGTATGTAGACATATTTTAGAGTGTAGATTCACTCATTTTGCTCCATATGTAGTCACTTGTTGAAATGCCTAGAAAGACAAGTATTTAGGAAAGGAGGGAATACTTCATTTGAAAGATTATAAAAGAGTACAAGACCTCCTGACAGACCATCAATTTCCACAATATGGAAGAGATCAAAACAAAGTTTAATCCTAAGTGCCTTATCATTATTTAGATGCGATTCAGACAAAGAAACTGACATCCGCTTTCATGTGCCCTTGCATATGCAAGAGCTCGCGCAGCCGTTGACGAAAGCAATCCACTACAGTACCATGCCAGTGTTTTCATTGCTCCCGGCAATCAAGAAGCACTTGCTGAACTAGCCAATACGTTCAGACCCTAACTCACAAGGAACGGACTGGACGGAAATCAAGAATGCACGAACACTGGATCCGAGAGGGCGGCAAACGCTGCAGGACAGAAAACCGATCGCCGTCGAAACCAACGTCAGGAGAAAACACCGATCGCTGCCGGAGCCAGCCTCGGGACTTTATAAACTTGCTCGATCTCAATGACTCCCGATCCGATCAGCAGCCTAGATCCCGATACATAGACACCAGATAAGCCACATACTTCCTCCGTTTTTATTTAGTCTGCATATTAGAGTTGACTGAAGTCAAACTTCGTAAAGTTTGATCAAGTTTATAGAAAATAATATAGACATTTATCATAATAAATCTATATGATGTGAAAGTACATTCAATAATAAATCTAATGTTGTTGATTTGTTATTGTATGTTTTAATATTTTTGTTTATAAACTTGGTCAAAGTTTGTAAAGCTTGACTTTGACCAAAGCTAATATGCGAACTAAATAAAAACGGAGGGAGTACATAGTAATACCATGGATGTAATCCTCATGGGCCCGTAATCAACACAGTAAAAGCATCAACTTGGCTAGCACATCACTTCTCGCGTGAGACCATCGGACAGGTTGCATGGAGGAGCCCATGCCGCGTGCCAGCAAACCCAGGATCAGCTAAGAATCGAACCTTGGCTCCGCTGCAAGTACAGGCTACAAGCCATTGCATGCAAGCCGGTCCCTTAAAGGGGTCCTACATTTTCCCCCAAGCTAAGGAACCCGGGCTAGGTCGATAAGGAGATTTCTCAAGGTAAAAAGAAAAAGACTTTGTGACATACACGGAAGAGATAAAATTTATGCAAAAAAAGTGATAGGGCATTGTATCCCGCTCAAACGAAGTTTGTTACAACTTATTACGCCTACTCGATCATGTTCCAGAAAATGTTCGCATTTTCAAAAAATTGTTCATTTTTCAAAATGTTCAAAATTTTGAAAAAAATGCACTCCTATTTTTAAGAGATGTTGTGATTTTAAAAATATTGGTTAAGTCCGCCGCCGCCGTCCATGAGCACTTTGGTGAGTCGAAAGCCATCCATAATTGGGTTTAAGACCAAGGCGGCTGGTGCTCGGATTGATCGGACCCTTGGTTCGTCGTCAATGATGAAATTTATTGCCGCGTCGTTCCATGGGCTCATTGCGGTTACTTGGTTGATTTCGGCGAGGTCGCAGAGTGCCCTTTTGCGCTGATTATTTGAAGAGAAGGTCTCGAAGACCGTAAAGACGTTAAGATCGTCATCCTCCCGAGAATGTTTCTCTGGAGTAACGGTGGTGAGGATAGCCTCACCGCTTTTAGCCACTTGCCGGAGTACCCAGCATGCCCGAAGGTTGTGAGTTGGTTTGGTGCTCAGCGTTGCATGAATCTGACAGGGCTTGTCGAGGAGTTCGTCGAGGACGGACCTATGTCCCATGAAGGGTTTGTTTTTCCTGCCGACGGGCTTATGATCGGATGCCCCATAAGGGTGTACCCGTTTTGCCCGGGCAGTGCACTGCTTAAAGGCAGCGGGTTCCAATTGGGTTTTGGGCCTTCCATGTGCTTTCTGTCGTGCAGTATTTCCGTACTATGTGCGATAGTTCCGTGAAACTCTATATGCGACGGCGGTCGAGGGAATTCCGAATTCCCCCATCGACGCAATTGTGACGAAAAACCGAGACCGCATCGTCGTCGCAGCAATCTTTAATCTTGTTTTTGACAAGTAGAAACCTAGCCCAAAAGTGATGGACCGTTTCCTGAGGTTGCTGCCATACATACATCAGGTCGTATATGTCAGGAGGGCCTGAATTGCTTGGAGAGTATTGATTGTGGTGGGCGGGTGGGCTAAAACTTGAATCCCTGCCCAGAATTTTATTCGGAGCTTGTAAAATCTCCGAGGTCACCGGTTCGGGTCCGGGAAGATCCAAGCGCTCCCCGGACCCTAAGTCTGACCCAGAGTTCGTGGGACGTGGGGTCCCCTCCGAAGGAAGAGTATCCAGTTTAATGGGTTCGGAGATCCGAACATAGCTGGTTTTTAACTTAGGGGAAGAAGTGTTCTTGTCTCGTTCATCGATGATCGCCACCAGGTGAGTGATCGGCGGGAGATTGATTTCCCTCTGGTCAGGTTTAAGCCCGATCCGATCATAATCCGTTGAAAGCCCCAGGTCGGCGATGCGATCTAACAGCTCGTTTAAGGACGAGATGTCCGCCGGATCCATCTTTTTGGAGTGTTCGAGACTGATGCGGAGGTGATGTTTGGAGGTCGTGGGGGGGCGTCGTCGGCTTGATGGCCGTGTGGGCGCCCACGGTGAAATCGCCGAGCTGGAGGACCTGTCCTGAAGTTAGGCTCCTTCCAGAAGTGATATCATTATTGATGACAAGGTGAGCTATGGATACTTCTATCGAGAACACAATGGAACTCTCAATGAAAGCACCAATGTCGGTGTCAAAACCGACAGATCTCGGGTAGGGTTTTACCTCCTTTAAGAGGGCCCGAACCAGGGTAAACATCGTGTCCCCATCGTCCCTTGTTACTATCGATTCTCAGACACACAGTTCGGGACCCCCTACCCGAGAACCGCTGGTTTTGACACCGACACCCATGTCAACCCAGGATCAGCTAAGAATCGAACCTTGGCTCCACTGCAAGTACAGGCTACAAGCCATCGCATTCAAGCCGGTCCCCTAAAGGGGTCCTGTACATCGTAAAATCCAAGCTACAGAACCCAGGCTAGGTCGATAAGGAGATTTCTCAAGGTAAAAAGAAAAAGACTTTATGATATACAATTCCGGAAGAGATAAAATCTATACAAAAAAGTGATAGGGCATTGTATCCCGCTCGAACGAAGTTTGTTACAACTTAGTACGCCTACTCGATAATGTTCCAGAAAATGTTCGCATTTTCAAAAAATTATTCGTTTTTCAAAATGTTCAGATTTTTAAAAAATGCACTCCTATTTTTAAGAATTGTTGGGATTTTAAAAATATTTGGTATTTTTTCAAATAATTTTTTTCAAGAAAATGTTTCAACATAATTCAAAAAAGTTATCAAATCTCCCCGCTGCAGTATGTCGTTAAATAGTTTCACGCTTCACAAATTCCACCAACTGTCCTCTCTTGTAGTGGCTAGCACACGAGGTTTAGAAGCGCGATGTCACATGTTCGATTCTTTTCGAGAATGTTCTTTTTCGGTATGTTTTCGTCTCGCCTCACGCCCACTGGGCCTGGTCAGGTGCAAAATTTTGTCCAAAATTCCCCGAGAGATCAAATGGGGAATTTTGAGGATGTACTTAAAGATGACCTTAGGTAGTTGTCGGGTTACATGACATGCACCTTCAAGCTAATCTTCTAAGTTACTTTTTCTTGAGAAAATACTTCTAACTTACGTGCAACATCAGTTTAAGTACATGCATGCAAGCGGATCTAGGGCCTTGGCCAAGATCTGGCTTCTTTGTACTACGTAGATCTAGGGATCTGGGCAGGGATTCATGTGGTTGTTGCCCCTGTATGGATCTGTGTGACTCGGTGCCTATGTCTGACTAGGAGGCTGGTTTTCAGGTGTTTGTCCTCAAGTTGTTCCATCGCCGGTGACGTGCCACCGTAGAGTGGCTTGGGAGTGTCGTTGCTGGGTTGTTTTAGCCACACAAATCACGTGTTCGAGTTTATGAGCTGCACCATGCCATTTCAGGCGCCCACACCACCACCGTACACCTCGACGTCGAGGTCATGCAAAGTTTTGACAATCTCCATGTTCCATTACTGCTAGGAAGGCGCATCTGTGATCGCAGTGGCAGTGGGGTTACCACAAGGCAAACGTTAATATTCTATGGGTGAATTTTTTTTCAAAAAAAGTAACATAATCCGTTGTACAATTGGAGTAAAACCGAAGAAAGGACCAGTGCCTACGTCTGACTGGGAGGCTGATTTTTAGGTGTTTGTCCTCGGGTTGTTTCATCGTCGTTGCAGGTGATGTGCCACTGTAGAGTGGCATGGGAGTGTCGTTGTTGGGTTGTTTTAGTCCACACAAATCACGCGTCCAAGTTTACGACCTGCATCATGCCAAATTAGGCGCCGCCACCGCCAAAATTCCCGCAAGTTTTTCCAAAGGTAAATAATCCTACTATTATTGACATCCACAAGCAACACTAACAAAGGTTTGTGTTCACCTATCTCAAATAAAGTCATGATTTTGGATTTTGACATAACAAAAAACTCTAATTGAAATTCAACTTGAAATCCTGGGGCAAATCCTAGAGCCCACTCTGTCCTCATGAAACCGTACGTACCTTTTTGCGCCTTTGCAAAGGCAGATCTCGAGCTCCACATCTTTATCCCTCTCGGCCAGTGGATGCGGCGGGAAGGAGGGGTATGGATGGCGGTGGAGGTGACTCGGTAGGTGGCTGCTTGCTAGGGAGGTAGGGACTGACAACTGATGGTGGCATGCAAGCTCGAGAGAGGAGGAGGGCGGCAGTAGGCCTGGAGGTGGGGAGACCGTCGTTGCACTTATCTTGCATAGATAGAAAGGAATGGTGTACACTTTTTGGGAAAATAATGCGATTTCCTATAGGGTATTTCCATTCAGGCTGCGTACGTCTATACTTGATTGGTAACAAAGAATTTTCAAAAGTCGTTGCACTTACTTACATAGATAGGGAACGGAAAGACATTTGTGACGCGGAAATAATGCGATTTCTTATAGAATATAATGTCCAATAATATTAATAGTCGAGGGAGAAAAAAATGAAGAAAGAAAATCAACGATCCAACGGCCAGAGAGAGATAGAGAGAGAGATTACACTTAGTGTTAACAATCCATCGTACGATGGAGTAAAGAAAAGATTATAGAGTAAGAGGGAGACAGCAAAAAAGGCTTCCCTGGGTGGCCAGGCCAGTGAACGCTTTTACATTCAGCAGAGTTACAATTTAGTACGCCTGCTCAATCATGTTCCAGAAAATGTTCGTGTTTTAAAAAAAATGTTTTCCTATTTTCAAGAAATGTAGGGATTTTAAAAATATTTGGATTTCTCTAAAAAATATATTCTAAGACAATGTTTCAAAAAGTTTTCAAATCTCGACGCCGCAGTATGTCGTTAAATAGTTTAACGCTTCATAAAATTCACCAACTGTCCTCTCTTGTAGTGGCTAGCACATGAGGTTTAGAAGTGCAAGGTCACGAGTTCAGATTCTTTGCGAGATTGTTCCTTTTTGATATTTTTTTTGTCTCGCCTCGCGCTTACTGGGCCTGGTTAGGTGCAAAATTTTGTCCAAAATCCCTCGAGAGGTCAAATAGGGGATTTGGAGGATATACTTAGATATGACCTTAGGTAGTTGTCAGGTTACATGACATGCACCTTCAAGCTAATCTTGTAAGTTATTTTTTCTTGAGAAAATATTTCTAACTGACATGCAACATCTGTTTAAGTACATGCATGCAAGCTGATCTAAGGCCTTGGCCAAGATCTGGCTTCTTTGTAGTATGCAAATCTAGGGATGCGGGCAGGGATTCATGTGGATGTTGCCCCAGTGCGGATCTGTGTGGCCAAGTGCCTATGACTAGGAGGCTGGTTTTCAGGTGTTTGTCCTGGGGTTGATTCATTGTCGTTGCTGGTGGCGTACCGCCGTAGAGTGGCATGAGAGTGTCGTTGCTGGGTAGTTTTAGCCCACACAAATCACACGTCCAAGTTTATGAGTTGCATCATGCCAAATTAGGCGCCGAAACTACCACCATAGTCCTATTGCTGCTAGGGAGGCGCCTCTGCGACCACAGTGGCGGCGGGGATACCACAAGACAAATGTTAATAGTCTATATGCCGGTTAACTTCAACGAAAAAAGATCAAGCAGGTGGGCGCAAAACCCTATATGCCGCTGACTGCATCGTAATGTCGACACTTCGCACAGGGTTGCACTAGCCGCCAACGACGCAGTGGGCCTGCCCATTTGCGAGCGAAGGCTTTTTTTTTTCTTTACAGTATATATACCGGTTTTGGGAACCTTCTAGAAGGTTCCTGAACCGGGTTTTTATTGTTGTTTCCACTACTGGGTCTTTGGGTTTTTGTTTTTTCTTTCTTTTTTTTTTCGTTTTTGTCTGTTTTTTTCTGTTTTTTTTCCATAATTTCAAAGAATTCATAAAAAGTTCAGCATTTCAAATTTTGTTCAAAATTTCAAATTTGCTCACTTACCTAAAAATGATCAGAATTTTAATATCTTGTTCACGTTTGTTTGAAAAATGTTCAGAATTTCAATGTTTTGTTCATGTTCTTTCAATTTTGTTCATTTTTTAAAAAAATGTTCACATTTTCCAAAAATGTCTGCGTTTCATTATTTTCCTGAATTTCTAAAATGTCATTTTTTCATATTTTATCCAAAAATAAAATAAATGTTATTTTGTTAAAAAAAACATTCTCTGTTTTTCAAATTGTTCGTGCTTTCAACAAATGTTCAGTTTTCCAAAAAATGTTTGTGTTTTAAAAAGCTGTTTGGTATTTATTTATTTTTTTGAATTTTTTGATTTCTTTTGTATTTTCCAACAATGTTCACAATAAAAAATGTGCTCAAAACTGAAAAAATGCTTGCATTTTCAGAAAATGTTTGGCAATTTCTAAGAATGTTTTGTGCTTTGGAATAAATGTTCAGAATTTTTTAAAATCTTCCTGTTTTCTAAATTTTTTGAAAAACTATTTCTGAATAACATTTACATTTTTTGAATAAGTTTGAATTCTAAATTTGTTCGAGTTGTTCAAACAATTGTTAGATTTTCAAACATTACTCGCTTTTCAAAAAAATCCAGGAAAAGATATAAAAAACCATAAATTGCCTTCCTATATTGTCATGAATGCTTGTTAAGTCCACTTGTTTAGCTAAGTCGTCCTGTTTTTTTTTCATTTTTTGACAATCAAATTGTTGCGCTACTGTACAAACGTGATCGCTACACCATGGGCCGGCCCAGTCGGGTGTCTGTGTGTGCGTCGGGTCACTATTTGACGCAACACTACTAGGGAAACTAGGGAAATTCCTATTGGTAGACAAGTAACAGTAGAGAGGAGTTAGCCGGGCGCGCTACTAGTACTTAGCAGTAGCGTGGGCCGCCAACATGCGCTGCAGGTATTCTTTAGCTACAGCGTGTTCACGCCAACATGCGCAACTGCTAACCGGCCTCCGCCGTTACCCCAGGGATTTGCTGGAGTCACTAGTAGAAAACATGGCTTTGGTCCAGGCAGGGAATTGGTGCCGGTTTGTCTGGCCCCTTTGGTCCCGGTTCCAGGCACGAACCGGGACCAATGGTCCTCGCTCCTGGCCCACAACCATTGGTCCCAGTTCATGGCTGGATCCGGGACCAAATGGGGTCCTTTAGTCCTGGTTCCAGCCACGAACCGGGACCAATGAGATGCCTATATATACCCCCTCGCCCGCGAGCAGAGCAGTGGAGTGCTACGTTTTTTTGGCCGGCCGTGGGAGAGCTTTATGGTGCTCTAGCTCACCTGCTCACCTCCTATGCACATGAGGTGTTTCATGAAATGCCCGAGCCACACTTAAGCTTTCTCCTCTCTAAGCTCCTTGTCCAAACTCCATTTTTCTCAAGATTTGTCTAGGTTTGGTGGTCCGTCATGTCCCGTCCCCGTTCTCACTACCATCGATCCCCGCGCCGATCTCGTCGCCGGCACCACCTTGGTGAGCCTCTTGATCTTATCTTCTTTCTAAAAGAAAAAAGTACTTACTTGTATGATTTAGACAGATACTTGTGTCATTTTCTTACTTTTATTATTGTTTGTTATTATATAGTGCGATGGTTTTGGTATCTACCTCCGTCGGTCCTCGTCCTGTCTATGATTCAGATGCGGTATATATTGTCTTTTATAACTATTTTTGGTTCATTTAGTGTTTATGACAATTATGTCGAACAACGTGACATAGATTTTTTTATCTAGGAGGTATGTGAACCGGAAATTCCAACTGACCCTATTGTCAATAGGTTAAATTTAGTTGAAGAAGAAAACAATTACTTGAAGGAAAAATTAAAAAAAAATTGAGGAGGAGAAGATGATGTTGGAGTTGCATGTTGTGGATGTCGTCGATGATCACAAGATCAAGATGGATGCAATGCGCTTGAAGATCAGAAAGATTAGAAAATATGCCATTCTTACTGAGGCTTGGTATTATTATGTCGTTGGATCAATTGTTACCTTAGTTGCGATTATGATCGCATTTGTTGTTGCATTGAAATGTTTTAGATAGTTTCAATGTATGGTTTAATTAGATGCTCTGGAGAGCTATACACTAGTAGAAAAGGGGGCAATGGTCCAGGCCGGGCCAACCCATTAGTCCCGGTTCAATCCAGAACTGGGACCAATGGGGGCATTGGACCCGGTTCGTGAGCCCCGGGGGCCGGCCGGGCCACGTGGGCCATTGGTCCCGGTTCGTCTGGATCTTTTGGTCCCGGTTGGTGAGACGAACCGGGACCAATGGGCCTCGCTCCTGGCCCACCACCATTGGTCCAGGTTCATGCCACCAACCGGGACCAATGGTGGTGCCTATATATACCCCCTCGCGCAAGAGCAGGGCACACTGCTCTGTTTTTTCTGGCCGAGGGGGAGAGGGCTTGGTGGTGCTCTAGCTCACCTCCTATGCACACAAGGTGTTCGATGGAATGCCCGAGCCACACTACTTAAGGTTTCTCCTCTCCAAACTCGACCGCCAAGCTCCATTTTCCTCAATATTTGTCTAGGTTTAGCGGTCTGTCACGCCTCGTCCCCGTCTTCACCGTCGTCGATCACCCGCGCCGATCTCATCGCCGGCACCACCGTGGTGAGCCTCCTGTTCTTATCTTCTTTCTGAAAGGAAAAATATTCTTACTTGTATGTTTAGATAGATACTTGTATTATTTTCTTACTTTTATTATTGCATCTTATATAGTGCGATGGTTTTGGTATCCGCCCCCGTCGGCCCTCGTCCTGTCTATGATTCAGATGTGGTATATATTATCTTTTCATAACTATTGGTTCATTTATTGTTTACGACAATTATGCCGACCAACGTGACATAGATTTTATTTATCTAGGAGGTTGTTGAACCGGAAATTCCAACCGACCCTATTGTCGAGAGGTTAAATTTAGTTGAAGAAGAAAACAATTTGTTGAAGAAAACAATTAGAAAAATTGAGGAGGAGAAGATGATATTGGAGTTGCATGTTGCGGATGTCGTCGATGATCACAGATCAATATGGATGCAATGCGCTTGAAGATTAGAAAGATTAGAAAATATGCCATTCATACCGAGGCTTGGTATCATTATGCCGTTGGATCAGTTGTTACATTCGTTGCGATTATGATCGCATTTGTTTTCGCATTGAAATGTTTTACATAGTTTCAGTGTATGATTAATTTAGATGCTCTGCAGAGCTTTATGTTGTTAGATGAGAACTATGTATGTACTTTGGTTTTAATGTGATGATGAACTTCTATTAATTTGGTCACCTTAATTATCTATTCATGATGTTCTGTAATGATTTTTGACACACTTAATTATATATAATACACGCAGATGAACCGGCAATGGATGTACGGTTCAAGACACACCTCCGAGTACATTAAGGGCGTGCATGATTTTCTCGAAGTGGCTGATGCAAACAAGCAGAATGGTTTTATGTGTTGTCCATGCCCTATATGTGGGAATACGAAGTCTTACTCTGACCGGAAAATCCTCCACACCCACCTGCTTTACAAGGGTTTCATGCCACACTATAATGTTTGGACGAGGCACGGAGAAATAGGGGTTATGATGGAAGACAGCGAAGAAGAAGAGTACAATCACAACTATGTGCCCCCTGAATATGGTGATGCTACTGAAGATCAAGAGGAACCAGACGATGTGCACGATGATGCTGCAACGGGCGAAGCTGCTGAAGATCAAGAGGAACCAGACGATGTGCCCGGTGATGATGATCTCTGCCGGGTCATTGTCGATGCAAGGACGCAATGCAAAAGTCAAAAGGAGAAGCTGAAGTTCGATCGCATGTTAGAGGACCACAAAAAAGGGTTGTACCCCAATTGCGAAGATGGCAACACAAAGCTCGGTACCGTACTGGAATTGCTGCAGTGGAAGGTAGAGAATGATGTGCCTGACAAAGGATTTGAGAAGCTACTGAAAATATTGAAGAAGAAGCTTCGAAAGGATAACGAATTGCCCGACAGTACATACGCAGCAAAGAAGGTCGTATGCCCTCTAGGATTAGAGGTGCAGAAGATACATGCATGCCCTAATGACTGCATCCTCTACCGCGGTGCGTACAAGGATCAGAACGCATGCCCGGTATGCGGTGCATTACGGTATAAGATTAGAAGAGATGACCCTGGTGATGTTGACGGCGAGCCCCCCAGGAAGAGGGTTCCTGCGAAGGTGATGTGGTATGCTCCTAATACCACGGTTGAAACGTCTGTTCAGAAACAGAGAACATGCCAAGTTGATGCGATGGCACAGTGAGGACCGTAAGAAAGACGGGAAGTTGAGAGCACCCGCTGACGGGTCACAGTGGAGAAAAATCGAGAGAAAGTACTGGGATGAGTTTGCAAGTGAGCCAAGGAACGTATGGTTTGCTTTAAGCACGGATGGCATTAATCCTTTCGGGGAGCAGAGCAGCAATCACAACACCTGGCCCGTGACTATGTATGTATAACCTTCCTCCTTGGATGTGCATGAAGTGGAAGTTCATTATGATGCCAGTTCTCATCCAAGGCCCTAAGCAACCCGACAACGACATTGATGTGTACCTAAGGCCATTAGTTGAAGAACTTTTACAGCTGTGGAATGGAAACGGTGTACGTACGTGGGATGAGCACAAACAGGAGGAATTTACATTGGTGCCGATTCGTCTGGCCCCTTTGGTCCCGATTCCAGCCATGAACCGGGACCAATGGTCCTCGCTCCTAGCCCACAACCATTGGTCCCGGTTCGTGTGATGGACAAGACCCATCCATTAGCTTAGCATAATGATTGTTTAGTTTTTATTGCTATTGCTTTCTTCATGACTTATACATGTTCCTCTGACTATGAGATTATGCAACTCCCGAAAAACCGGAGTGATTATAAAACTTTGTCTGATATCAAACTTCACAACATAACTGGGTGATTATAAAGATGCTCTACAGGTGTCTCCGAAGGTGTTTGTTGAGTTGGCATAGATCGAGATTAGGGTTTGTCACTCCGAGTATCGGAGAGGTATCTCGGGGCCCTCTCGGTAATGAACATCACTATAAGTCTTGCAAGCAATTTGACTAATGAGTTAGTTACGAGATGATGCATTACGGAACGAGTAAAGAGACTTGCCGGTAACGAGATTGAACTAGGTATGAGGATACCGACGATCGAATCTCGGGCAAGTAACATACCGATGACAAAGGGAACAACATATATTGTTATGCGGTTTGACCGATAAAGATCTTCGTAGAATATGTAGGAGGCAATATGAGCATCCAGGTTCCGCTATTGGTTATTGACCGGAGATGTGTCTCGGTCATGTATACATAGTTCTCGAACCCGTAGGGTTCGCACGCTTAACGTTCGATGACGATTTGTATTATGAGTTATATGATTTGATGACCGAAGTTTGTACGGAGTCCCGGATGATATCACAGACATGACGAGGAGTCTCGAAATAGTCGAGAGGTAAAGATTCATATATTGGAAGGTTATATTCGGACACCGAAATGGTTTCGGGAAGTTTCGGATAAGTTTTGGAGAACTGGGGGTTAACGGAACCCCCCGGGAAGTTAATGGGCCATCATGGTCCTTAGTGGAGAAGAGAGAGGGCCGGCCAGGAGGTGGCGCGCACCCCCCTTTGAAATACGAATTGGACAAGGTGTGGGGGCGGCGCTCCCCTTTCCCTCTCCTACTCCTTCTCTCTTCCCTCTTTGCTTCTCCGGAAAAAGGAAAAAGGAGAGGGAATCCTACTTGGACTAGGGAGTCCTAGTAGGACTCCCCACACCTGGCGCGCCCCCCTTGGGCCGGCCACCTACTCCCCCCTCCTTTATATATGTGGGAGGGGGCACCCCAAAGACACACAGGTCTTCTCTTAGCGGTGTGCGGTGCCCCCCTCCATAGATAAACACCTCGGTCATATCGTCCTGGTGCTTAGGCGAAGCCCTACGCCGGTAACTTCATCATCACCATCACCACGTCGTCCTGCTGACGGAACTCTCCTTCGGCCTCAACTGGATCAAGAGCTCGAGGGACATCATCGTGCTGAACGAGTGCTGAACACGGAGGTGTCGTAAGTTCGGTGCTTGGGTTGGTTGGGTCATGAATACGTTCGACTACACCAACCGCATTACTAAACGCTTCCTCTTTCGGTCTACGAGGGTACGTGGACACACTCTCCCCGCTCGTTGCTATGCTTCTCATAGATAGATCTTGTGTGATCGTAGGAATTTTTTGAAATACTACGTTCCCCAAAAGTGGCATCCAAGTCAGGTCTATGAATAGATGTTATATGCACGAGTGGAACACAAAGAGTTGTGGGCAATAATAGTCATACTGCTTACCACCAACGTATTACTTTGATTCGGCGGTATTATTGGATGAAGCGGCCCGGACCGACATTACATGACCGCGTTCATGAGACCGATTCTACTGACGTGCTTTGCACACAGGTGGCTAGCGGGTGCCAGTTTCTCCAACTTTAGTTGAATCGAGTTTGACTACTGTCGGTCCTTGTTGAAGGTTAAAACAACACACTTGACAAAAAATCATTGTGGTTTTGATGCGTAGGTAAGAACGGTTCTTGCTAGAAGCGCGTAGAAGCCACGTAAAACTTGCAACAACAAAGTAGAGGACGTCTAACTTGTTATTGTAGGGCATGTTGTGATGTGATATGGTCAAGACGTGATGAGACATAAATTGTTGTATGAGATGATCATGTTTTGTAACCGTTATCGGCAACTGGCAGGAGCCTTATGGTTGTCGCTTTATTGTATGAAATGCAATCGCCATGTAATTGCTTTACTTTATCACTATGCGGTAGCGATAGTCGTAGAAGCAATAGTTGGCAAGGCGACAACGATGCTACGATGGAGATCAAGGTGTCAAGCCGGTGACGATGGAGATCATGATGGTGCTTTGGAGATGGAGATCAAAAGGCACAAGATGATGATGACCATATCATGTCACATATTTTGATTGCATGTGATGTTTATCTTTTATGCATCTTATTTTGCTTAGTACGGCGGTAGCATTATAAGATGATTCCTCACTAAATTTCAAGGTATAAGTGTTCTCCCTGAGTATGCACTGTTGCCACAGTTCGTCGTGCCGAGACACCACGTGATGATCAGGTGTGATAAGCTCTATGTTCACATGCAACAGGTGCAAGCCAGTTTTGCACACGCAGAATACTCGGGTTAAACTTGACGAGCCTAGCATATGCTGATATGGTGTCGTAACACTGAGATCAAAAGGTCGAACGCGAATCATATAGTAGATATGATCAACATAGTGATGTTCACCATTGAAAACTACTCCATCTCACATGATGATCGGACATGGTTTAGTTGATATGGATCACGTGATCAATTAGATGACTAGAGGGATGTCTATCTAAGTGGGAGTTCTTAAGTAATATGATTAATTGAACTTTAATTTATCATGAACTTAGTACCTGATAGTTTTTGCTACCGTTCCTTTGTATTTTAATGCGTTCCTAGAGAAAGCTAAGTTCAAAGATGATGGTAGAAATTACACGGACAGGGTCCGTAAGTTGAGGATTATCCTCATTGCTGCCCAGAAGAATTACGTCCTAGAAGCACCGCTAGGTGCAAGACCCGCTGCAGGAGAAACTGCGGACGTTATGAATGTCTGGCAGAGCAAAGCTGATGACTACTCGATAGTTCAGTGTGCCATGCTTTACAGCTTAGAATCGGGACTTCAACGACGTTCTGAACGTCATGGAGCATATCAGATGTTCCAGGAGTTGAATTTAATATTTCAAGCAAATGCCCGAATTGAGAGATATGAAGTCTCCAATAAGTTCTATAGCTGCAAGATGGAGGAGAATAGTTCTGTCAGAGAACATATACTCAGAATGTCTGGGTACCACAACGACTTGACTCAACTGGGAGTTAATCTTCCTGATGATAGTGTCATTGACATAGTTCTTCAATCACTGCCACCAAGCTATAAAAGCTTCATGATGAACTATAATATGCAAGGGATGGATAAGACAATTCCCGAGCTCTTCGCGATGCTAAAGGCTGTGGAGGTAGAAATCAAGAAGGATCATCAAGTGTTGATGGTTAACAAGACCACTAGTTTCAAGAAAAAGGGCAAAGGGAAGAAGGGGAACTTCAAGAAGAATGACAAGCAAGTTGCTGCTCAAGTGAAGAATGACAAGCAAGCCTGAGACTGAGTGCTTCTACTGCAAAGGGACTGGTCACTGGAAGCGGAACTGCCCCAAGTATTTGGCGGATAAGAAGGATGGCAAAGTGAAAGGTATATTTGATATACATGTTATTGATGTGTACCTTACTAATGCTCGTAGTAGCGCCTGGGTATTTGATACTGGTTCTGTTGCTCATATTTGCAACTCGAAACAAGGGCTACGGATTAGACGAAGATTGGCTAAGGACGAGGTGACAATGCGCGTGGGAAATGGTTCCAAAGTCGATGTGATCGCCGTTGGCACGCTACCTCTACATCTATCTTCGGGATTAGTTTTAGACCTGAATAATTGTTATTTGGTGCCAGCGTTAAGCATGAACATTATATCTGGATCTTGTTTGATGCGAGACGGTTATTTATTTAAATCAGAGAGTAATGGTTGTTCTATTTATATGAGTAATATCTTTTATGGTCATGCACCCTTGATGAGTGGTGTATTTTTGTTGAATCTTGATTGTAGTGATACAGATATTCATAATATTGAAGCCAAAAGATGCAAGGTTAATAATGATAGTGCAACTTATTTGTGGCACTGATGTTTAGGTCATATTGGTGTAAAGCACATGAAGAAACTCATCCTGATGGGCTTTTGGAATCACTTGATTCTTGTGAACCATGCCTCATGGGCAAGATGACTAAGACTCCGTTCTCCGGAACAATGGAGCGAGCAACTGACTTATTGGAAATAATACCTACTGATGTATGCGGTCCGATGAGTGTTGAGGCTTGCGGCGGGTATCGTTATTTCTGACCTTGACGGGTGATTTGAGAATATATGGGTACATCTACTTAATAAAACATAAGTCTGAAACATTTGAAAAGTTCAAAGAATTTCAGAGTGAAGTGGAAAATCATCGTAACAAGAAAATAAAGTTTCTATGATCTGATTATGGAGGTGAATATTTGAGTTATGAGTTTGGTCTTCATTTGAAACAATGTGGAATAGTTTGGCAACTCACGCCACCTGGAACACCACAGCGTAATGGTGTGTCCGAACGTCGTAACCGTAGTTTATTAGATATGGTGCGATTTATGATGTCTCTTACCGATTTACCGCTATCATTTTGGGGTTATGCTTTAGAGACGGTTGCATTCATGTTAAATAGGGCACCATCTAAATCCGTTCACACGACACCATATGAATTGTGGGTTGGCAAGAAACCTAAGCTGTCGTTTCTTAAAGTTTGGGGCTGCGATGCTTATGTGTAAAAGCTTCAACCTGATAAGCTCGAACCCAAATCGAAGAAATGTGTCTTCATAGGATACCCAAAGGAAACTGTTGGGTACACCTTCTATCACATATCCGAAGGCAAGATATTCGTTGCTAAGAATGGATCCTTTGTAGAGAAGGAGTTTCTCTCGAAAGAAGTGAGTGGGAGGAAAGTATAACTTGATGAGGTAATTGTACCTGCTCCCGAATTGGAAAGTAGTTCATCGCAGAAATCAGTTCCAGTGATTCCCACACCAATTAGTGAGGAAGCTAATGATGATGATCATGAAACTTTAGATCAAGTTATTACCAAACCTCGTAGGTCAAACAGAGTAAGGTCCGCACCAGAGTGGTACGGTAATCCTGTTCTGGAGCTCATGTTACTTGACCATGACGAACCTATGAACTATGAGGAATCGATGATGAGCCCAGATTTCATGAAATGGCTTGAGGCCATGAAATCTGAGGTGGGATCCATGTATGAGAATAAAGTGTGGGCTTTGGTTGACTTGCCCGATGATCGGCAAGCAATAGAGAATAAATGGATCTTCAAGAAGAAGACTGATGCTGACGGTAATATTACTGTCTACAAAGCTCGATTGTTGCGAAAGGTTTTCGACAAGTTCAAGGGGTTGACTACGATGAGACCTTCTCACCCGTAGCGATGCTTAAGTCTGTCTGAATCATGTTAGCAATTGCTGCATTTTATGATTATAAATCTGGCAAATGGATGTCAAAACTGCATTCCTTAATGGATATCTTAAAGAAGAGTTGTATATGAGGCAACTAGAAGGTTTTGTTGGTCCAAAGGTGCTAACAAAGTGTGCAAGCTCTAGCGATCCATTTATGGACTGGTGCAAGCCTCTCAGAGTTGGAATATACGCTTTGATATATAGTGTGATCAAAGCATATGGTTTTATACAGACTTTTGGAGAAGCGTGTATTTACAAGAAAGTGAGTGGGAGCTCTGTAGCATTCGGGATATTATATGTGGATGACATATTGTTGATCAGAAATGATACGAAATTTCTGGATAGCATAAAAGGATACTTGAATAAGAATTTGCAATGAAAGACCTCGGTGAAGCTGCTTATATATTGGGCATCAAGATCTATAGAGATAGATCAAGACGCTTAATTGGACTTTCACAAAGCACATACCTTGATAAAGTTTTGAAGAAGTTCAAAATAGATCAGTCAAAGAAAGGCTCCTTGCCTGTGTTACAAGGTGTGAAGTTGAGTCAGACTCCATGCCCGACCACTGTAGAAGATAGAGAGAAAATGAAAGTCATTCCCTATGCCTCAACCATAGGTTGTATCATGTATACAATGATGTGTACCAGACCTGATTTGTGCCTTTCTATTAGTGTAGGGAGGTACCAAAGTAATCCAGGAGTGGGTACTGGACAGCAGTCAAGAACATCCTAAAATACCTAAAAAGGACTAAGGATGTGTTTCTCGTTTATGGAGGTGACAAAGAGCTCGTCGTAAATGGTTACGTCGATGCAAGCGTTGACACTGATCTGGATGACTCTAAGTCACAAACCGGATACGTATTTATATTGAATGGTGGAGCTGTCAGTTGGTGCAGTTCAAAGAAAAGCATCATGGTAGGATCTACGTGTGAAGCGGAGTACATAGCTGCTTCGGAAGCAACAAATGAAGAAGTCTGGATGAAGGAGTTAATATCCGATCTAGGTGTAATACCTAGTGCATCGGGTCCAATGAAAATCTTTTGTGACAATACTGGAGCAATAGCCTTGGCGAAGGAATCCAGATTTCACAAGAGAACCAAACACATCAAGAGACGCTTCAATTCCATCCGCGATCAAGTCAAGGAGGGAGACATAGAGATTTGCAAAATACATACGGATCTGAATGTTGCAGACCCATTGACTAAGACTCTTCCACGAGCAAAACATGATCAGCACCAAGACTCCATGGGTGTTAGAATCATTACTATGTACTCTAGATTATTGACTCTAGTGCAAGTGGGAGACTAAAGGAAATATTCCCTAGAGGAAATAATAAAGTTGTTATTTATATTTCCTTATATCATGATAAATGTTTATTATTCATGCTAGAATTGTATTAACCAGAAACTTAGTACATGTGTGAATATATAGACAAATAGAGTGTCCCTAGTATGCCTCTACTTGACTAGATCGTTAATCAAAGATGGTTAATTCTCCTGACCATAGACACGTGTTGTCATTTGATGAACGGGATCACATCATTAGAGAATGATGTGATGGAAAAGACCCATCCATTAGCTTAGCATAATGATTGTTTAGTTTTATTGCTATTGCTTTCTTGATGACTTATACATGTTCCTCTCACTATGAGATTATGAAACTCCCGAATACCGGAGGAACACTTTGTGTGCTATCAAACATCACAGCGTAACTGGGTGATTATAAATATGCTCTACAGGTGTCTCTGAAGGTGTTTGTTGAGTTGGCATAGATCGAGATTAGGATTTGTCACTCCGAGTATCGGAGAGGTATCTCGGGGCCCTCTCGGTAATTCACATCACTATAAGCTTGCAAGCAATGTAACTAATGAGTTAGTTACGTGATGATGCATTACGGAACGAGTAAAGAGACTTGCCGGTAACGAGATTGAACTAGGTATGAGGATACCCACGATCGAATCTCGGGCAAGTAACATACCGATGACAAAGGGAACAACGTATGTTGTTATGCGCTTTGACCGATAAAGGTCTTCGTAGAATATGTAGGAGGCAATATGAGCATCCAGGTTCCACTATTGGTTATTGGCCGGAGATGTGTCTCAGTCATGTCTACAAAGTTCTCGAACCCGTAGCTTCCGCACGCTTAACGTTCGATGACGATTTGTATTATGAGTTATGTGATTTGATGACCGAAGTTTGTTCGGAGTCCCGGATGAGATCACGGACATGATGAGGAGTCTCAAAATGGTCGAGAGGTAAAGATTCATATATTGGAAGGTTATATTCAGACACCGGAATGGTTTCGGGAAGTTTCAGATAAGTTTCGGAGAACCGGGGGTTACCGGAAACCCCCCCCCCCCCGGGAAGTTAATGGGCCATCATGGGCCTTGGTGGAGAAGAGAGAGGACCAGCCAAGAGGTGGTGTGTGCCCCCCTTGCCAACCCAAATTGGACAAGGGGTGGGGCGCCCCCCTCCCTCTCCTACTCCTTCTCTCTTCCCTCTTTGCTTCTCCGGAAAAATGAAAAAGGAGAAGGAATCCTACTTGGACTAGGGAGTCCTAGTACGACTCCCCATACCTGGCACGCCCCCCTTGGGCCGGCCACCTCCTCCCCCCTCCTTTATATACGTGGGAGGGGGGCACCCCAAAGACACACCAAGTCTTCTCTTAGCCGTGTGCGGTGCCCCCCTCCACAGATACACACCTGGTCATATCGTCATAGTGCTTAGGCCAAGCCCTACGCCGGTTACTTCATCATCATCATCACCACGCCGTCATGCTAATGGAACTCTCCTTCGGCCTCAACTAGATCAAGAGCTTGAGGGACGTCATCGTGCTGAATGTGTGCTGAACACGGAGGTGCCGTACGTTCGGTGCTTGAATCGGTTGGAGCGTGAAGACGTTTGACTACATCAACCGCGTTACTAAACGCTTCCGCTTTCGGTCTACGAGGGTACGTGGACACACTCTCCCCGCTCATTTCTATGCTTCTCCTAGATAGATTTTGCGTGATCGTAGAAAATGTTTTGAAATACTACGTTCCCCAACAGTTTTTCCAAACATGTTTGAATCATGCGTTGGTAAGTGGCACCAGCATTTTTAAGCCCGAAAGGCATAGTGTTGAAGCAGAAAGGCCCGTACGGGGTAATAAACGCCCTTGCGGCCTGGTCGGACTCCTTCATTTAATCTGATGGTATCCGGAGTAAGGGTCAAGGAAACACAACGAGTCATGTCCCACGGTCGCGTCAATAATTTAGTCAATGCGGGGCAATGGGAAAGGGTCTTTGGGGCAAGCCTTATTGAGGTCTTTGAAGTCGACACAAAGGCGCCAAGACTTATCCTTCTTCGGCACCATGAACAAGTTGGCTAGCCAATCTGGGAGTTTGATTTCTCCGATGAACCCGGCTTCAAGTAGTTTGGCTAACTCCTCCCCCATAGCTTGTCGTTTGGGTTCAGAAAATTGCCGCAGCGTTTGTTTGACCAGTTTGAACCCCTTGATTATGTTGAGGCTATGTTCGGCCAGTCTGCGTGGGATCCCGGGCATGTCCATAGGGTGCCAGGCAAAGATATCCCAATTTTCGCGCAGGAACGCTCGTAGGGCGGCATCGACCGTCGGATCTAGCTGTGCTCCAATGGACGTTGTTTTGTTAGGATCCGCCGGGCGCACTTGAAATTTTACTATTTCATCTGATGTTTGAAAGAGGTGGACTTGGGCCTCTTATCAAGAATCACGTCATCCTTGTCCACCGTGGATCGCAGGGTGGTTAGTTCTTTGGCCGCAAGGGCTTCGGATAGTGCCTCAATGGCCAAGGATGCGGTTTTGTTTTCGGCGCGGAGTGCTTTATTCGGATCACTTGTAACTGTGATTATTCCGTTGGGCCCTGACATTTTAAGCTTCATGTACCCGTAATGGGGTATGGATTGGAAGCGTGAGAAAGCGTCCCGCCCCAAAAGGGCATGATATTCGCTATTGAAGGGAGCCACGTGGAAAAGCAACTCTTCAGACCTGTAATTCTCATGTATGCCGAATACTACGTCAAATTTGATTGTCCCCGAACATCGTGCTTTTTGACTGGGGATGATGCCTCGGAAGGTGCTATTGCTTTGCTCGATGCGGGCCTTGTCAATTTGCATTTTGTCGAGCGTGTCCTCGTAGATGAGGTTAGGACCACTGCCGCCATCCATGAGCACTTTGGTGAGTCGAAAGCCATCCACAATTGGGTTTAAGACCAAGGCTGTTGGTGCTCGGACTGATCGGGACCTTGGTTCATCATCAGCAATGAAAGTTATTGCCGCGTCGTTCCATGGGCTCATTGTGGTTACTTGGTTGATTTCGGCGAGGTCGCGAAGTGCCCTTTTGCGCTGATTATTTGAAGAGAAGGTCTCGAAGATAGTAAATACATTAAGATCGTCATCCTCCGGAGAATGCTTCTCTGGAGTAACGGTGGTGAGGATAGCCTCATCGCTTTTAGCCACTTGCCGGAGTACCCAGCATGCCTGAAGGTTGTGAGTTGGTTTGGTGCTTAGCGTTGCATGTATCTGACAGGGCTTGTCGAGGAGTTCGTCGAGGATGGACCTATGTGCCGCGAAGGGTTTGTTTTTCTTGCCGATGGGCTTATGATCGGATGCCCCATAAGGGTGTACCCGTTTTGCCCGGGCTGTGCACTGCTTAAAGGCTGCGGGTTCCAATTGGGTTTTTGGGCCTTCCATGTGCTTTCCATCGCGCAGTATTTCCGTACTACGTGCGATAGTTCCATGAAACTCTGTATGCGGCAGCGGTCAAGGGCATTCTGAATTCCCCCATCGACGCAATTGTGACGAAAAACCAAGACCGCATCGTCGTCGTAGCAATCTTTAATCTTGTTTTTGATAATTAGAAACCTGGCCCAAAAGTGATGGACCGTTTCCTGAGGTTGCTGCCGTACATACATCAGGTCGTATATGTCAGGAGGGCCTGAATTGCTTGGAGAGTATTGATTGTGGTGGGCGGGTGGGCTAAAACTTGAATCCCCGCCCAGAATTGTGTTCGAAGCTTGTAAAATCTCCGATGTCACCGGTTCGGGTTCGGGAAGATCCAAGCGCTCCCCGGACCCTAAGTCCGACCCGGAGTTCGGGGGACGCGGGGTTTCCTCCGAAGGAAGAGTATCCAGTTTAATGGGTTCGGAGATCCAAACATAGCTGGGTTTTAACTTAGGGGAAGAAGTGTTCTTGCCTCGTTCAACGACGATCGCCACTAGGTGAGTGATCGGCGGGAGATTGATTTCCCTCTGGTCAGGTTTAAGCCCGATCCGATCATAATCCGTTGAAAGCCCGAGGGCGGTGATGCGATCCTGGGTAAACATCGTATCCCCATCGTCCCTTGTTACTACCGATTCTCAGACACACAGTTCGGGACCCCCTACCCGAGATCCGCCGGTTTTGACACCAACACCCATGTCCCGTGCCAGCAAACCCGGGATCAGCTAAGAATCGAACCTTGGCTCCGCTGCAAGTACAAGCTACAAGCCATCGCATGCACGTTGAGAAAGACCAACCAACAACACAAATAAAGACCATTCCATTTGGGAAGTCGGTCCCCTAGAGGGGTCATATACATCGTAAAACCCAAGCTACAGAAACCCCGGCTAGGTCGATAAGGAGAGTTTTCAAGGTAAAAAGAAAAAGACTTTGTGATATACAATTACGGAAGAGATAAAATTTATACAAAAAATTGATAGGGCATTGTATCCCGCTCAAACGAAGTTTGTTACAACTTAGTACGCCTACTTGATAATGTTCGAGAAAATGTTCGCATTTTCAAAAAATTATTCGTTTTTCAAAATGTTCAGATTTTTAAAAAATGCACTCCTATTTTTAATAAATGTCGGGATTTTAAAAATATTTGGTATTTTTAAAAAATTATTTTTTTCAAGAAAATGTTTTAGAATGTTTTCTAAAAAGTTATCAAATCTCCCCGCTACAATATGTCGTTAAATAGTTTCACGCTTCACAAAATCCACCAACTGTCCTCTCTTGTAGTGGCTAGCACACGAGGTTTAGAAGCACGAGGTCACATGTTTGATTCTTTTCAAGAATGTTCTTTTTCGGTATGTTTTCGTCTCGCCTCACGCCAACTGGGCCTGGTCAGGTGCAAAAATTTGTCCAAAATTCCCCGAGAGGTCAAATGGGGATTTTGAGGATGTACTTAAAGATGACCGTAGGTAGTTGTCGGGTTACATGACATGCACCTTCAAGCTAATCTTCTAAGTTACTTTTTCTTGAGAAAATACGGCTAACTTACATGCAACATCAGTTTAAGTATATGCGTGCAAGTGGATCTAGGGCCTTGGCCAAGATCTGGCTTCTTTGAACTACGCAGATCTAGGGATCTGGGCAGGGATTCATGTGGTTGTTGCCCCTATGCGGATCTATGTGACCCGGTGCCTATGTCTGACTAGGAGGTTGGTTTTCAGGTGTTTGTCCTTAGGTTGTTCCATCGCCGGTGACGTGCCACCATATAGTGGCATGGGAGTGTCGGTGTTGAGTTGTGTTAGCCACACAAATCACGCGTCCGAGGTTATGAGCTGCATCATGCCATCTAAGGCGCCCACACCACCAGCGTACACCTCGACTGCAAAGCTTTGACAATCTTCCATTACTGCTAGGCGGACGCCTCTGCGATCGCAGTGGCGGTGGGGATACCACAAGGCAAACGTAATATTCTATGGGTGAAAAAAATTCAAAAACAGGAACATAATCCGTTGTACAATTGGAGTAAAACCGAAGAAAGGCCCAGTGCCTACGTCTGACTGGGAGGCTGATTTTCAGGTGTTTGTCCTCGGGTTGTTTCATCGCCGTGCTGGTGACGTGCCGCCGTAGAGTGGCATGAGAGTGTCGTTGCTGGGTTGTTTTAGCCCACAGAAATCACGCATCCAAGTTTACGAGTTGCATCATGCCAAATTACGCACCGACACTGCCAAATTTCTCGCAAGTTTTTCCAAAGGTATATAATCCTCCTATTATTGACATCCACAAGCAACACTAATAAATGTTTGTGTTCATCTATCTCAAATAAAGTCCTGATTTTGGATTTTGACATAATAAAAAACTCTAATTGAAATTCAACTTGAAATCTTGGGGCAAATCCTAGAGCCCACTCTGTCCTCATGAAACCGTATGTACCTTTTTGCGCCTTTGCAAAGGCAGATCTCGAGCTCCACATCTTTATCCCTCTCGGCCAGTGGATGCGGCGGGGAGGAGGGGTAAGGATGGCGGTGGAGGTGACTCGGTAGGTGGCTGCTTGCTAGGGAGGTAGGGACTGACAACTGATGGTGGCATGCAAGCTCGAGAGAGGGGGAGGGCAGCAGTAGGCCTGGAGGTGGGGAGACCGTCGTTGCACTTATCTTGCATAGATAGAAAGGAATGGTGTACATTTTTTGGGAAAATAATGCGATTTCCTATCGGGTATTTCCATTCAGACTGCGTACGTCTATACTCGATTGGTAACAAAGAATTTTCAAAAGTCGTTGCACTTACTTACATAGATAGGGAACGGAAAGACATTTGTGACGCGGAAATAATGCGATTTCTTATAGAATATATGTCCAATAATGTTAATAGTCGGGGGAGAAAAAAATGAAGAAAGAAAATCCATCATACAGTGGCGGCGGGGATACCGCAAGACAAATGTTAATAATCTATGGGAGAAAAAAAATCAAAAAGGAAAATGAACAGAATCCATCTAAAAAAGACTTACTTCAACTGGGTGGCCAGGCCAGTGAACGCTTTTACCTCAGCAGAGCTAATTCAGCTAGCTAGCGTTTAATTAGCTGGTCCAGTCAGTGCGTCGTCTGGTAATGCCTCAACAGAGCTAGCCCAGCTAGCTAGCTTAGCTGGTCCAGTCAATGCTGTCCTCGGCGATTAACCCCGTCGGTAACAGGATTTTTATGCCGCTAAATACGTTTAGAAGCGACCGGTGTGGTACTAATTAATTCAAAAACGTGGAACCGAGCGAGCGCTGCCCGTGAGATCGTTCCAGGTCGCGGTCGCTGGGCCCTTTTCTCCTCGGCCCAGTAGGCCAGTTAACTTCAACGAAAAAATATCAAGCAGGTGGGCGCAAAACCCTATATGCCGCTGACTGCATCGTAATGTCGACACTTCGCACAGGGTTGCACTAGCCGCCAACGACGCAGTGGGCCTGCCCATTTGCGAGCGAAGCCTTTTTTTTTCTTTACAGTATATATACCGGTTTTGGGAACCTTCTAGAAGGTTCCTGAACCGGGTTTTTATTGTTGTTTCCACTACTGGGTCTTTGGGTTTTTGTTTTTTCTTTCTTTCTTTTTTTCGTTTTTGTCTGTTTTTTTGTGTTTTTTCCATAATTTCAAAGAATTCATAAAAAGTTCAGCATTTCAAATTTTGTTCAAAATTTCAAATTTGCTCACTTACCTAAAAATGATCAGAATTTTAATATCTTGTTCACGTTTGTTTGAAAAATGTTCAGAATTTCAATGTTTTGTTCGTGTTCTTTCAATTTTGTTCATTTTTTAAAAAAATGTTCACATTTTCCAAAAATGTCTGCGTTTCATTATTTTCCTGAATTTCTAAAATGTCATTTTTTTCATATTTTATCCAAAAATAAAATAAATGTTATTTTGTTAAAAAAAACATTCTCTGTTTTTCAAATTGTTCGTGCTTTCAACAAATGTTCAGTTTTCCAAAAAATGTTCGTGTTTTAAAAAGCTGTTTGGTATTTATTTATTTTTTTGAATTTTTTGATTTCTTTTGTATTTTCCAGCAATGTTCACAATAAAAAATGTGCTCAAAACTGAAAAAATGCTTGCATTTTCAGAAAATGTTTGGCAATTTCTAAGAACGTTTTGTGCTTTGGAATAAATGTTCAGAATTTTTTTTAAATGTTCCTGTTTTCTAACTTTTTTGAAAAACTATTTCTGAATAACATTTACATTTTTTGAATAAGTTTGAATTCTAAATTTGTTCGAGTTGTTCAAACAATTGTCAGATTTTCAAACATTACTCGCTTTTCAAAAAAATCCAGGAAAAGATATAAAAAACCATAAATTGCCTTCCTATATTGTCATGAATGCTTGTTAAGTCCACTTGTTTAGCTAAGTCGTCCTGTTTTTTTTTCACTTTTTGACAATCAAATTGTTGCGCTACTGTACAAACGTGATCGCTACACCATGGGCCGGCCCAGTCGGGTGTCTGTGTGTGCGTCGGGTCGCTATTTGACGCAACACTACTAGGGAAACTAGGGAAATTCCTATTGGTAGACAGGTAACAGTAGAGAGGGGTTAGCCGGACGCGCTACTAGTACTTAGCAGTAGCGTGGGCCGCCAACATGCGCTGCAGGTATTCTTTAGCTATAGCGTGTTCACGCCAACATGCGCAACTGCTAACCGGGCTCCGCCGTTACCCCAGGGATTTGCTGGAGTCACTAGTAGAAAACATGGCTTTGGTCCAGGCAGGGAATTGGTGCTGGTTTGTCTGGCCCCTTTGGTCCCGGTTCCAGGCACGAACCGGGACCAATGGTCCTCGCTCCTGGCCCACAACCATTGGTCCCAGTTCGTGGCTGGATCCGGGACCAAATGGGGTCCTTTAGTCCTGGTTCCAGCCACGAACCGGGACCAATGAGATGCCTATATATACCCCTCGCCCGCGAGCAGAGCAGTGGAGTGCTATGTTTTTTTGGCCGGCCGTGGGAGAGCTTTATGGTGCTCTAGCTCACCTGCTCACCTCCTATGCACATGAGGTGTTTCATGAAATGCCCGAGCCACACTTAAGCTTTCTCCTCTCAAAGCTCCTTGTCCAAACTCCATTTTCCTCAAGATTTGTCTAGGTTTGGTGGTCCGTCCTGTCCCGTCCCCGTTCTCACTACCATCGATCGCCCGCGCCGATCTCGTCGTCGGCACCACCTTGGTGAGCCTCTTGATCTTATCTTCTTTCTAAAAGAAAAAAGTACTTACTTGTATGATTTAGACAGATACTTGTGTAATTTTCTTACTTTTGTTATTGTTTGTTATTATATAGTGCGATGGTTTTGGTATCTACCTCCGTCGGTCCTCGTCCTGTCTATGATTCAGATGCGGTATATATTGTCTTTTATAACTATTTTTGGTTCATTTAGTGTTTATGACAATTATGCCGAACAACGTGACATAGATTTTTTATCTAGGAGGTATGTGAACCGGAAATTCCAACCGACCCTATTGTCAAGAGGTTAAATTTAGTTGAAGAAGAAAACAATTACTTGAAGGAAAAATTGAAAAAAAATTGAGGAGGAGAAGATGATGTTGGAGTTGCATGTTGCAGATGTCGTCGATGATCACAAGATCAAGATGGATGCAATGCGCTTGAAGATTAGAAAGATTAGAAAATATGCCATTCTTACTGAGGCTTGGTATTATTATGTCGTTGGATCAATTGTCACCTTAGTTGCGATTATGATCGCATTTGTTGTTGCTCTGAAATGTTTTAGATAGTTTCAATGTATGGTTTAATTAGATGCTCTGGAGAGCTATACACTAGTAGAAAAGGGGGCAATGGTCCAGGCCGGGCCAATCCATTAGTCCCGGTTCAATCCAGAACCGGGACCAATGGGGGCATTGGACCCGGTTCGTGAGCCCCGGGGGCCGGCTGGGCCACGTGGGCCATTGGTCCCGGTTCGTCTGGACCTTTTGGTCACGGTTGGTGAGACGAACCGGGACCAATGGGCCTCGCTCCTGGCCCACCACCATTGGTCCAGGTTCATGCCACCAACCGGGACCAATGGTGGTGCCTATATATACCCCCTCGCGCAAGAGCAGGGCACACTGCTTTGTTTTTTCTGGCCGAGGGGGAGAGGGCTTGGTGGTGCTCTAACTCACCTCCTATGCACACAAGGTGTTCGATGGAATGCCCGAGCCACACTACTTAAGGTTTCTCCTCTCCAAACTCGACCGCCAAGCTCCATTTTCCTCAATATTTGTCTAGGTTTAGCGGTCCGTCACACCCCGTCCCCGTCTTCACCGTCGTCGATCACCCGCGCCGATCTCATCGCCGGCACCACCGTGGTGAGCCTCCTGTTCTTATCTTCTTTCTGAAAGGAAAAATATTCTTACTTGTATGTTTAGATAGATACTTGTATTATTTTCTTACTTTTATTATTGCATCTTATATAGTGCGATGGTTTTGGTATCCGCCCCCGTCGGCCCTCGTCCTGTCTATGATTCGGATGTGGTATATATTATCTTTTCATAACTACTGGTTCATTTATTGTTTATGACAATTATGCTGACCAACGTGACATAGATTTTATTTATCTAGGAGGTTGTTGAACCGGAAATTCCAACCGGCCCTATTGTCGAGAGGTTAAATTTAGTTGAAGAAGAAAACAATTTGTTGAAGAAAAAAATTAGAAAAATTGAGGAGGAGAAGATGATATTGGAGTTGCATGTTGTGGATGTCGTCGATGATCACAAGATCAATATGGATGCAATGCGCTTGAAGATTAGAAAGATTAGAAAATATGCCATTCATACCGGGGCTTGGTATCATTATGCCGTTGGATCAGTTGTTACATTCGTTGCGATTATGATCGCATTTGTTTTCGCATTGAAATGTTTTACATAGTTTCAGTGTATGGTTTAATTAATTTAGATGCTCTGCAGAGCTTTATGTTGTTAGATGAGAACTATGTATGTACTTTGGTTTTAATGTGATGATGAACTTCTATTAATTTGGTCACTTAATTATCTATTCATGATGTTCTGTAATGATTTTTGACACACTTAATTATATATAATACACGCAGATGAACCGGCAATGGATGTACGGTTCAAGACACACCTCCGAGTACATTAAGGGCGTGCATGATTTTCTCGAAGTGGCTGATGCAAACAAGCAGAATGGTTTTATGTGTTGTCCATGCCCTATATGTGGGAATATGAAGTCTTACTCTGACCGGAAAATCCTCCACACCCACCTGCTTTACAAGGGTTTCATGCCACACTATAATGTTTGGACGAGGCACGGAGAAATAGGGGTTATGATGGAAGACGGCGAAGAAGAAGAGTACGATCACAACTATGTGCCCCCTGAATACGGTGATGCTACTGAAGATCAAGAGGAACCAGACGATGTGCACGATGATGCTGCAATGGGCGAAGCTGCTGAAGATCAAGAGGAACCAGACGATGTGCCCGGTGATGATGATCTCCGCCGGGTCATTGTCAATGCAAGGACGCAATGCGAAAGTCAAAAGAAGAAGCTGAAGTTCGATCGCATGTTAGAGGACCACAAAAAAGGGTTGTACCCCAATTGCGAAGATGGCAACACAAAGCTCGGTACCGTACTGGAATTGCTGCAGTGGAAGGTAGAGAATGATGTGCCTGACAAAGGATTTGAGAAGCTACTGAAAATATTGAAGAAGAAGCTTCGAAAGGATAACGAATTGCCCGACAGTACATACGCAGCAAAGAAGGTCGTATGCCCTCTAGGATTGGAGGTGCAGAAGATACATGCATGCCCTAATGACTGCATCCTCTACCGCGATGCGTACAAGGATCAGAACGCATGCCCGGTATGCGGTGCATTACGGTATAAGATTAGACGAGATGACCCTGGTGATGTTGACGGCGAGCCCCCCAGGAAGAGGGTTCCTGCGAAGGTGATGTGGTATGCTCCTATAATACCACGGTTGAAACGTCTGTTCAGAAACGGAGAACATGCCAAGTTGATGCGATGGCACAGTGAGGACCGTAAGAAAGACGGGAAGTTGAGAGCACCCGCTGACGGGTCACAGTGGAGAAAAATCGAGAGAAAGTACTGGGATGAGTTTGCAAGTGAGCCAAGGAACGTATGGTTTGCTTTAAGCGCGGATGGCATTAATCCTTTCGGGGAGCAGAGCAGCAATCACAGCACCTGGCCCGTGACTCTATGTATGTATAACCTTCCTCCTTGGATGTGCATGAAGTGGAAGTTCATTATGATGCCAGTTCTCATCCAAGGCCCTTAGCAACCCGGCAACGACATTGATGTGTACCTAAGGCCATTAGTTGAAGAACTTTTACAGCTGTGGAATGGAAACGGTGTACGTACGTGGGATGAGCACAAACAGGAGGAATTTACATTGGTGCCGGTTTGTCTGGCCCCTTTGGTCCCGATTCCAGCCATGAACCGGGACCAATGGTCCTCGCTCCTAGCCCACAACCATTGGTCCCGGTTCGTGTGATGGACAAGACCCATCCATTAGCTTAGCATAATGATTGTTTAGTTTTTATTGCTATTGCTTTCTTCATGACTTATACATGTTCCTCTGACTATGAGATTATGCAACTCCCGAAAAACCGGAGTGATTATAAAACTTTGTCTAATATCAAACTTCACAACATAACTGGGTGATTATAAAGATGCTCTACAGGTGTCTCCGAAGGTGTTTGTTGAGTTGGCATAGATCGATATTAGGGTTTGTCACTCCGAGTATCGGAGAGGTATCTCGGGGCCCTCTCGGTAATGAACATCACTATAAGTCTTGCAGGCAATTTGACTAATGAGTTAGTTACGAGATGATGCATTACGGAACGAGTAAAGAGACTTGCCAGTAACGAGATTGAACTAGGTATGAGGAAACCGACGATCGAATCTCGGGCAAGTAACATACCGATGACAAAGGGAACAACATATGTTGTTATGCGGTTTGACCGATAAAGATCTTCGTAGAATATGTAGGAGGCAATATGAGCATCCAGGTTCCGCTATTGGTTATTGACCGGAGATGTGTCTCGGTCATGTATACATACTTCTCGAACCCGTAGGGTTCGCACGCTTAACGTTCGATGACGATTTGTATTATGAGTTATGTGATTTGATGACCGAAGTTTGTACGGAGTCCCGGATGATATCACAGACATGACGAGGAGTCTCGAAATGATCGAGATTTAAAGATTCATATATTGGAAGGTTATATTCGGACACCGAAATGGTTTCGGGAAGTTTTGGATAAGTTTTGGAGAACCGGGGATTAACGGAACCCCCCGAGAAGTTAATGGGCCATCATGGGCCTTAGTGGAGAAGAGAGAGGGCCGGCCAGGAGGTGGCGCGCACCCCCCTTTGCAATACGAATTGGACAAGGTGTGGGGGCGGCGCTCCCCTTTCCCTCTCCTACACCTTCTCTCTTCCCTCTTTGCTTCTCCGGAAAAAGGAAAAAGGAGAGGGAATCCTACTTGGACTAGGGAGTCCTAGTAGGACTCCCCACACCTGGCGCGCCCCCCTTGGGCCGGCCACCTACTCCCCCCTCCTTTATATACGTGGGAGGGGGCACCCCAAAGACACACATGTCTTCTCTTAGCGGTGTGCGGTGCCCCCCTCCATAGATAAACATCTCGGTCATATCGTCCTGGTGCTTAGGCGAAGCCCTACGCCGGTAACTTCATCATCACCATCACCACGTCGTCCTGCTGACGGAACTCTCCTTCGGCCTCAACTGGATCAAGAGCTCGAGGGACATCATCGTGCTAAACGAGTGCTGAACACGGAGGTGTCGTAAGTTCGGTGCTTGGGTTGGTTGGGTCATGAATACGTTCGACTACACCAACCGCATTACTAAACGCTTCCTCTTTCGGTCTACGAGGGTACGTGGACACACTCTTCCCGCTCGTTGCTATGCTTCTCATAGATAGATCTTGTGTGATCGTAGGAATTTTTTGAAATACTACGTTCCCCAAAAGTGGCATCCAAGTCAGGTCTATGAATAGATGTTATATGCACGAGTGGAACACAAAGAGTTGTGGGCAATAATAGTCATACTGCTTACCACCAACGTATTACTTTGATTCGGCGGTATTATTGGATGAAGCGGCCCGGACCGACATTACATGACCGCGTTCATGAGACCGATTCTACTGACGTGCTTTGCACACAGGTGGCTAGCGGGTGCCAGTTTCTCCAACTTTAGTTGAATCGAGTTTGACTACTGTCGGTCCTTGTTGAAGGTTAAAACAACACACTTGACAAAAAATCATTGTGGTTTTGATGCGTAGGTAAGAACGGTTCTTGCTAGAAGCGCGTAGCAGCCACATAAAACTTGCAACAACAAAGTAGAGGACGTCTAACTTGTTATTGTAGGGCATGTTGTGATGTGATATGGTCAAGACGTGATGAGACATAAATTGTTGTATGAGATGATCATGTTTTGTAACCGTTATCGGCAACTGGCAGGAGCCTTATGGTTGTCGCTTTATTGTATGAAATGCAATCGCCATGTAATTGCTTTACTTTATCACTATGCGGTAGCGATAGTCGTAGAAGCAATAGTTGGCAAGGCGACAACGATGCTACGATGGAGATCAAGGTGTCAAGCCGGTGACGATGGAGATCATGATGGTGCTTTGGAGATGGAGATCAAAAGGCACAAGATGATGATGACCATATCATGTCACATATTTTGATTGCATGTGATGTTTATCTTTTATGCATCTTATTTTGCTTAGTACGGCGGTAGCATTATAAGATGATTCCTCACTAAATTTCAAGGTATAAGTGTTCTCCCTGAGTATGCACTGTTGCACAGTTCGTCGTGCCGAGACACCACGTGATGATCAGGTGTGATAAGCTCTATGTTCACATGCAACAGGTGCAAGCCAGTTTTGCACACGCAGAATACTCGGGTTAAACTTGACGAGCCTAGCATATGCTGATATGGTGTCGTAACACTGAGATCAAAAGGTCGAACGCGAATCATATAGTAGATATGATCAACATAGTGATGTTCACCATTGAAAACTACTCCATCTCACATGATGATCGGACATGGTTTAGTTGATATGGATCACATGATCAATTAGATGACTAGAGGGATGTCTATCTAAGTGGGAGTTCTTAAGTAATATGATTAATTGAACTTTAATTTATCATGAACTTAGTACCTAATAGTTTTTGCATGTCTATGTTGTTGTAGATCAATGGCCCGTGCTACCGTTCCTTTGTATTTTAATGCGTTCCTAGAGAAAGCTAAGTTCAAAGATGATGGTAGAAATTACACGGACAGGTTCCGTAAGTTGAGGATTATCCTCATTGCTGCCCAGAAGAATTACGTCCTGGAAGTGTTGGAAATATGCCCTAGAGGCAATAATAAAAGTATTATTATATTTCATTGTTCATGATAATTGTCTTTTATTCATGCTATAACTGTATTATCCGGAAATCGTAATACACGTGTGAATACTTAGACCACACTATGTCCCTGGTAAGCCTCTAGTTGACCAGCTCGTTGTGATCAACAGATAGTCATGGTTTCCTGACTATGGACATTGGATGTCGTTGATAACGGGATCACATCATTAGGAGAATGATGTGATGGACAAGACCCAATCCTAATCATAGCATAAAAGATCGTGTAGTTCGTCTTGCTAGAGCTTTGCAAGTGTTAAGTATCTCTTCCTTCGACCATGAGATCGTGTAACTCCCGGATACCGTAAGAGTGCCTTGGGTGTATCAAACGTCACAACGTAACTGGGTGACTATAAAGGTACATTACAGGTATCTCCGAAAGTAGCTGTTGGGTTGACACGGATCGAGACTGGGTTTTGTCACTCCGTATGACAGAGAGGTATCTCTGGGCCCACTCGGTAATGCATCATCATATTGAGCTCAATGTGACCAAGGTGTTGGACACGGGATCATGCATTACGGTACGAGTAAAGTGACTTGCCGGTAACGAGACTGAACAAGGTATTGGGATACCGACGATCGAGTCTCGGGCAAGTAACGTACCGATTGACAAAGGGAATTGCATACAGGGTTTGATCGAATCCTCGACATCGTGGTTCATCCGATGACAACATCGAGGAGCATGTGGGAGCCATCATGGGTATCCAGATCCCGCTGATGGTTATTGACTGAGAGCGTCTCGGTCATGTCTGCATGTCTCCCGAACTCGTAGGGTCTACACACTTAAGGTTCGGTGATGCTAGGGTTATGAAGATATGTATATGCAGAAACCCGAATGTTGTTCGGAGTCCCGGATGAGATCCCGGACGTCACGAGGAGTTCCGGAATGGTCCGGAGGTAAAGAATTATATATAGGAAGTGCTATTTCGGGCATCGGGACAAGTTTCGGGGTTATCGGTATTGTACCGGGACCACCGGAAGGGTCCCGGGGGTCCACCGGGTGGGGCCACCTGTCCCGGGGGGCCACATTGTCGCCGTTAATGCGGTTTTTTGTTGCGACGCGACCTGCCATTGCGGTCCTTGATATCCGAACTGCCAGAATTTTTGCTGAGGTTGTTGCTGCGGGCTAGCCAGCTGTCCTCACCTGCGCAGAAGCGGGTCATGGTGATGTGAGGGCTGCCATGGAATTCGTCTTTTCTTGTCCTAGGTGCCGGCAAGCCACTCATCGTGGATGTTATGTTGGAAGGCCGCGAGGGCCTCCGCATCCGGATAGTCGACGATTTGATTTTTCTTAGTTAGGACCGTGTCCAAAATTGTCTGGCCGATTCGTCTGGCCGCTGAATTATATGGCTTAGGTCGTCAGCGTCTGGTGGTCGCACATACGTGCCTTGGAAGTTATCGAGGAATGCGGCTTCCAGGTCTTCCCAACTCCCAACTGACTCTGCTGGCAAGCTGTTAAGCCAATGCCGGGCTGGTCCTTTAAGCTTGAGTGGGAGGTATTTGATGGCGTGAAGATCATCACCGCGGGCCATGTGGATATGAAGGAGATAGTCCTCGATCCAAACCGCGGGGTCTGTTGTGCCATCATAAGATTCAATGTTCACGGGTTTAAACCCTTCGGGGATTTGATGATCCATTACTTCATCTGTGAAGCATAGTGGGTGTGCCGCGCCTCTGTATTGGGCGATATCACGACAAAGTTCAAAAGAGCTTTGTCTACTGTGTTCGGCCCGGCCGGACTTACTGTGTCCGGCGTGACGGTTGTCGTCACGTATCATGGGGCGCCCACGCGATCCGTAGATCAATCTTGATTGTCTTTCCTTATCCTCCAATATATCTCGCAAGTCCAGAGCGTCCCCCTGTGGCCTTGTGCTTTTCGAGCGCTGCCGGGGTACGGTTCTAGTGGAGGGCCTAGAGGCCTCTCTGTCACGGCCACGGGGTGGTCGGTCAGCCGTATTGTCTGCTGGTGATGCAGGTTCATATGCCTCCTCCTCTAATCGGGGGAGCAGCTTGCGTTTAGGGTAGCTTTTGGAGGGGCGTTCGAGCTCATGCTCTTCGGCCGCGAGGACTTCAGTCCATCTGTCGGTTAGCAAATCTTGATCAGCTCTAAGCTGCTGCTGCTTTTTCTTAAGGCTGTTTGCTGTGGCCATAAGCCTGCGTTTAAAACGCTCTTATTCGACGGGATCCTCAGGCATGACAAATTCGTCGTCGTCGAGGCTTGCCTCATCTCCAGAGGGAGGCATGTAATCCTCTACCTCTTCGTCTGCTGCTCTCTCATGAGGGCTGGCATCTCCGTCCTCCTGTGCTGAATCTTGCTGGAGGGGGTTGTCTTCGGCACTGTCTGGGGTGTTATTATCTCCGGTGCCGGAATCTCCATTTTTGCTGTGGCGGGATTTAGAGCGGCGCCGCTGACGCCGGCGCTTGGGCTGTTTCTTGGAGGGGTCATCCTCCACTGTTCCTTCGCCATTCCCATCCTTTGGGATATCCACCATGTATATGTCATATGATGAGGTGGCTTTCTAGTACCCAGTAGGCGCTGGTTCTTGGTCGTCTCCGGCATCGTCATCCATATCATCGATGTCTTCGGAGTCGAAGTCTAGCATGTCGGTTAGATCGTCGACAGTGGCTACTAAGTGGGTGGTGGGTGGGCTTTGAATTTCTTCGTCATCCGCATCCCAACCGTCCTGACCGCAGTCCGGCCAGGGCTCTCCTGATAAGGAGAGATACTTTAGCGAACTCAAAATGTCGCCGAAAGGTGAGTGTTGAAAGATGTCCGCAGCGGTGAACTCCATGATCGGCGCCTAATCGGATTCGATTGGAGGGGGCGCGGGGGGTTCGGAGTCCGGCGAGGAGTCCGGCGCCTCGGAGTCACGAGCTTCATGAGGGACAAGGTCAGTGTTCGGCTCCATCGCCGTAGAGATTGCAGCCCCCGAGGCGGTGTCTAGCCACCCGTCCTCGATCTGCGCAGCCGGCTCCGAATTGAGGATCGGAGCGGACTCGTGTGCGGCCTCCATGGCACTGTCCGGCTGCAGAGCTAAATCATGCCCATCGTGACAGTGCGGCGTGCTCGGCTGTGGCTCGAATCCATCGAAGATCAAGTCTATGCGGATGTCAGCCGTGAAGTTCAAACTTCCAAATCTGACCTGACGGCCAGGGGCGTAGCTTTCGATCTGCTCCAGATGGCCAAGTGAATTGGCCCGCAGTGCAAAGCCGCCGAATACGAAGATCTGTCCAGGAAGAAAGGTCTCACCCTAGACTGTGTCGTTGTTGATGATCGAATAAGCCATCGAGCCTATCGGTGACCAGAGGAACTCTCAATGAAAGCACCAATGTCGGTGTCAAAACCGGCGGATCTCGGGTAGGGGGTCCCGAACTGTGCGTCTAGGTGGATGGTAACAGGAGACAAGGGACACGATGTTTTACCCAGGTTCGGGCCCTCTTGATGGAGGTAAAACCCTACGTCCTGCTTGATTGATATTGATGATGTGGGTATTACAAGAGTAGATCTACCACGAGATCAAGGAGGCTAAACCCTAGAAGCTAGCCTATGGTATGATTGTTGTTCGTCCTATGGACCAAAGCCATCCGGTTTATATAGACACCGGAGAGGGCTAGGGTTACACAGAGTCGGTTACAATGGTACGAGATCTACATATCCATATTGCCAAGCTTGCCTCCCACGCCAAGGAAAGTCCCATCCGGACACGGGACGAAGTCTTCAATCTTGTATCTTCATAGTGTTGGAGTCCGGCTGATGATGATAGTTCGGCTATCCGGACACCCCCTAGTCCAGGACTCCCTCAGTCATGGTGGTTTCATTGGTCACAACAAAGATGGATGGAATACTAACCGGTACGGGAGGTGGGGAGACGATGGTTATGATGCATATGGAGAGGCGCTGCACCGTAGTTCTTCTTCCGGTGGCGGCCGTGGGCACAACTGGTACAATGATGGTGGTCCAGGACAGTTTCAGGGGCCGCCCGGTAATTTTGTGGAAGGCGTTGCCGGACCCAACTATCGCTTCCGGGGTGGATATCGGCATGGTGGGAGAGGTAGACGCACACCTCCACCACGCCATATCCCTCCGCTGCCACCGCCCGTTGCAGACATGGCTACGGGGGAGGAGCTTGAGCACACAGAGACAGATTCATCCACGTTGCCGGTGTCTGCGGTTGACGTGGTTACATCTCTGGCAGCGGTGATAGTACCGGCGGCATCTGGAGCTTCAAATCTTAGAGATGGTACGTCTGACAAAGGGCCGGAGAAAGTGGAGGGAGAGAAACTCTCAAAGTGGGCAATTAAGAAAAAGAAGTTGCCTTGCTTTAGATGTGGTGAACCGGGTCACTTTATGGCAGAGTGCACTAATGAGCTTTGTGATTATTGCCTAAAATCTCAGCACCTTACTGGAGATTGCCCACTTCTATCTGGTCCTAAACCTGGCATTAGCATTTTCGGTGTGTGTTGCAAGGAGCTGATTTTTTTGAGTCTCCGGAAGTGGACTCGCTACCACAGATGGTTGAGAGTTCCTTCCCCGCAGTTGTCCGGGTGACTAATGGTCAGTTGTCTGAGGCTCAGATTGTGAGACACCTGCGTGACTTGGTACCAGGTAACCATCCATGGCATTTGGACCAGTTAGAGGGATAGTCTTACATGGTGGATTTCCCACTAAAGAGGATCAGATGCATTTTCTCAAGTGGGGCATGTGTAGAGTCCGAAGCACCAACACTATTATTGCTTTTTATGAATGGAAGCAGGAGGAACCGGAGGGTATACCTTTAGAGAAGGTGTGGGTACGTTTATTTGTTGCACCACCAAAATTGATGAAGCATTTTTTGATTGCTTGGAGCTTGGGTGGAATGATTGGCAAGACTGAAAAAGTGGACATGCCCTTTACTCGTGCACAAGGGGCTGCACGGTTGCTAGTCAGTGTCGCGAGTGTTGAGCACATTCCAGATTTGGTTAGATGGACATATGCTGGAGTCACTTATATTTTAGAGCTTGAGATTGAGGATACTACGATCTCCCAGGATGGGGATGAGCCTCAGGATATGGACACAACTGAGGGGGGAGGAGCGCCCGGGAATCAGGATAAGGGTACTGACAATTCTCAACAGGAGTCAGAAAAGGGGCCCAATGCGCAACCAAATAAGGCAGATAGTTCTACCAAACAGGCGCCACCGTCCACTACTCCGATGACCACTCTTTGTTTTGGTTCGTTTGGGTCGAGTTCAGCTCCTAGTCGGTTATGGAGCACTAGAGTTGAGGCTGACGACCCGACGAAACTTGAGTTGCCTTTGATCTTGAGTCTGTCCGGCGAGACAACAACTGCACTAGAGCGACACGTTGACTGTGGCGATGTCATGATGGATTTCCCTCCGGCCGGGCTGGTTGTCACTCACGAGGTAGCTGCGAGTGGGGCGCCCGGCCAGTCCTATTCGGGAGGGGCACCTGGACAGGTGGTCTATGCCTCTCCTCCCACCGTGACGGCGGGCCAGTTTTCTTTGGGAGGGACGCCTGGACAGGAGGTCTGTGGCTCCTCTCCCATCACGGTGGCGGCGATCCCTGACGAGAGGGGGGTGAGGTGTGGGAAGGACACCAGTGCTGTAACCCCCTTGCAGGATCTCGCCATGCAGAGCAAGGAGATGGGGGTGAGGTGCGAGCAGGAGTCCCACGCCCTAAGCCCCTCACATGACTTTGCCGTACAATGCGGCCAGGAGCTGAGTGGTTCCAGTGGGGAGAGGGGGAGAGGGGCTAGTGAGCAGGTGGCTCTCCGGTCTTCTTCCCCCTATCCTCCTTCGGCTGGGATCCATTCCTCCATGCCCTTCCCTTCTTCACCAACGATAGGGGATGGGTGTGGGAGTCGGGATTTTACTCCTCAGGCGAGGACCACGGAGGAGCATATCGCTTTTGGCGGGATTGCGAATCCGGTGTCGGCTGGCAGGCATGTCAGCAATCGGATCCAGGGACAGTCGGATGCAGATGACATGCAGCTAGCGCGGGCCAAGAGGGCCGCCATGCTTTGTGATGTCGAGGCTTCTACAGGTGCGTCTTTTGATAAAAGTTGTTCACTTTTGCACTTCTCCGAAAATGAAATAGTAGATAAGGCAAACGACTTAGGAATTTTTTTGGGGTCAAATGAAACCGAGGTCGTCAAATCCATTAATGATATTTTAGACTTAGAAGTGGAGAGGGCTTCCGAGATTATCCGAAATCTTGCATCTATTAAACTAATGAGTGACAATGATATGAATAATTTAGGAATAGCTGATCTCGCAAATGTCTGTAATAACCTTTTTTGGGTAACGTAGTAATTTCAAAAAATTTCCTACGCACACGCAAGATCATGGTGATGCATAGCAACGAGAGGGGAGAGTGTAATCTACATACCCTTGTAGACCGAAAGCGGAAGCGTTAGAACAATGCGGCTGATGTAGTCGTACGTCTTCACGGCCCGACCGATCAAGCACCGAAACTACGGCACCTCCGAGTTCTAGCACACGTTCAGCTTGATGACGTCCTTCGAACTCCGATCCAGCCGAGTGTCGAGGGAGAGTTCCGTCAGCACGACGGTGTGGTGACGATCTTGATGTTCTACCGTCGCAGGGCTTCGCCTAAGCACCGCTACAATATTGTCAAGGAGGACTATGGTGGAGGGGGGCACCGCACACGGCTAATAGATCTCAAGGATCAATTGTTGTTGTGCCTGTGGGGTGCCCCCCTGCCCCCGTATATAAAGGAGCAAGGGGGGAGGCGGCCGGCCTAGGGAGGAGAGGGAGAAGGAAAAGGGGGCTGCCCCCCTTGTCCAATTCGGACCAGAGGGGGGGCGCAGGCCTCCTTCCTTTTGGCCTCTCTCCTCTATTCCCGTATGGCCCAATAAGGCCCATATACTCCTCGGCGAATTCTCGTAACTCTCCGGTACTCCGAAAAATACCCGAATCACTCGGAACCTTTCCGAAGTCTGAATATAGTCGTCCAATATATCGATCTTTACGTCTCGACCATTTCGAGACTCCTCGTCATGTCCCCGATCTCATCCGGGACTCCGAACTCCTTTGGTACATCAAAACTCATAAACTCATAATATAACTGTCATCGAAACCTTAAGCGTGCGGACCCTACGGGTTCGAGAACAATGTAGACATGACCTAGAACTATTCTCGGTCAATAACCAATAACGGAACCTGGATGCTCATATTGGCTCCTACATATTCTGCGAAGATCTTTATCGGTCAAACCGCATAACAACATACGTTATTCCCTTTGTCATCGGTATGTTACTTGCCCGAGATTCGATCGTCGGTATCCAATACCTAGTTCAATATCGTTACTGGCAAGTCTCTTTACTCATTACGTAATTCATCATTCCGTAACTAACTCATTAGCTACATTGCTTGCAAGGCTTATAGTGATGTGCATTACCGAGAGGGCCCAGAGATACCTCTCCGATAATCGGAGTGATAAAACCTAATCTCGAAATACGCCAACCCAACATGTACCTTTGGAGACACCTGTAGTACTCCTTTATAATCACCCAATTATGTTGTGACGTTTGGTAGCACCCAAAGTGTTCCTCCGGTAAATGGGAGTTGCATAATCTCATAGTTACAGGAACATGTATAAGTCATGAAGAAAGCAATAGCAACATACTAAACGATCAAGTGCTAAGCTAACGGAATAGGTCAAGTCAATCATATCATTCTCCTAATGATGTGATCCCGTTAATCAAATGACAACTCTTTTGTCCATGGCTAGGAAACATAACCATCTTTGATAAACGAGCTAGTCAAGTAGAGGCATACTAGTGACACTATATTTGTCTACGTATTCACACATGTATTATGTTTCCGGTTAATACAATTCTAGCATGAATAATAAACATTTATCATGATATAAGGAAATAAATAATAACTTTATTATTGCCTCTAGGGCATATTTCCTTCACCTTTTGCCTACCACGGAGGAGGAGGATGAGGAGGATTTGGAGACTACAGACACGGTTGAGCCTCTCCTGATGGAGGGGGACGATTCCGCGGTCACCGATCCTTCTATTCCGCAGGGAGTTGAGGAGAAGCCCAAACGGCCCTGGAAGAGAAAAATTTACCCTATGTCGGCGGTACGCAGAAGTGCCAGAGTGAAGCATAATTTTTTTTCATGATGACTTATGAAAGGAATTTTCTGGAATAGAAGAGGTCTAGCAGACTTGGCTAAACAAAGATTCTTAGCAGAAACAACGATCGAACAACAATTAAACTTTATCGCACTTTTGGAGACTGGACGCGATAATTTCACATCACAATATCTTCAAACTCTCTCCAGTGGTATAGATTTTGATTGGCACATCTTACCTCCTAGAGGCCGATCCGGTGGGATTTTACTAGGAGTATGGTGTGAGACTTTAGAGGTGCTTAATGTAGTTCACAGAGATTTTTCGGTCAAGTTCAGAGTGCGATCAAAACTAGACGGGTTTCGATGGTCCCTAGTAGCGGTCTATGGGGCAGCACAACCTGAACTCAGACCTGATTTTTTGGCCGATTTGGTGAGGATTTGTGGAGATGAAAATCTGCCTATACTAGTTGGGGGGGGGGATTTTAATATAATTAGGAGAAGAGATGAAAAGAACAATGACAATTTTGACGGACGATGGTCCATGATGTTTAACATGATTATCGAGAGTTACAATTTGAGAGAAATTGAGCTCACCGGTAGACAGTTTACATGGGCCAATTCGTTACCTATTCCGACTTATGAAAAGTTGGATAGGGTTCTTGCTTGTGTGGAATGGGAATAAAAATATCCGTTGGTGTCGGTCCATGCGATGCAGAGAGCGATCTCGGATCACACACTTCTTCTTCTAGATTCGGGGGAGGCGACACATGTGGCAAATAAAAATATTTTTTCCTTCGAGCACAGTTGGTTTGAGCGAGAAGGTTTTATGGAGATGATTGCACGGGAATGGGCTAAGCCGGTTAGTGGAAGGACTCATGTTGAGCAATGGCAAAATAAAATTAGACATCTCCGACAATTTTTGCGCGGTGGGGCCAGAAATGAGAGTGGGATCTATAAACAAGAAAAAGTGCGTCTTACTCAATTGATTGAGGTTTTAGACTTAAAGGCAGAGGTCACTCTTCTCTCTGTTCATGAGCAACAAACGAAGTCCCAGGCTGAGCAAGGTCTATGGGCCCTCTTGAGAGAAGAGGAGCTGAAGTGGGCATTGCGTGCAAAAACAATGAAGGTTGTCCAAGGGGATGACAATACACAATTTTTTCATATGGTTGCAAATGGCAAGAATAGGAAAAAAAATTATACAACTTGAGCAGGACGAGGGGACAATAGTGGGACAGGAAAATCTGAAGGCTTACATCTCTAACTATTACAAAAAACTTTTTGATCCCCCTAATTCATCTAGGGTGTCCCTGGACGAATCTATGATTGATGATATACCTCAATTACAAGCAGTAGAGAATGATGTTCTCTCTGCACCGTTTACTGAAAAAGAGGTTTATCAGGCAATTTCCCAAATGAAGCCGAATAAAGCATCGGGGCCAGATGGATTTCCCACTGAATTCTATAAGAAATGTTGGCACATTTTTAAAGATGATCTTATGCCTATGTTTCATGATTTTTTTGACGGTCATTTGGAGTTGTTTCATCTTAACTGTGGGACGATCATGTTGTTACCTAAGAAAGACGAGGCTATTCGAATCGAACAATTCCGCCCCATTTGCCTGCTGAATGTGAGTTTCAAAATATTCACAAAGGTAGGAACTAATAGATTGACACAAATTGCTCATTCGGTAATCCAACCGAGCCAGACAACGTTCATGCCGGGACGACACATACTGGAAGAGGTGGTCGTTCTACATGAAACGCTTCATGAGATCCACTCGAAGAAAATAGATGGGGTGATTTTCAAAGTGGACTTTGAGAAGGCGTACGATAAAGTAAAATGGCCTTTTCTTCAACAGGCAATGCGCATGAAGGATTTTACTGAAACTTGGAGGAAGCAAGTTGATACCCAAGTCCAGAAAGGTAGTGTAGGAATCAAGGTGAACCATGACATCAGTCACTATTTCCAGACACATAAGGGGTTACGACAAGGTGATTCCATGTCTCCTCTTCTGTTTAATATTGTGGCAGATATGCTGGCCATCATTATTGGCAGGGCCAAGCAGCATGGCCACGTAGAAGGTCTAGTTCCTCATCTTGTCGATGGAGGGGTTTCCATTCTACAATGTGCTGATGACACTATCCTCTTCATGGAACATGATATGGCTAAGACACGTAATATGAAACTTATCTTATGTCTCTTCGAACAATTGTCTGGCCTAAAAATTAATTTTCATAAGAGCGAGGTGTTCTGCTTTGGGAAGGCCAAAGATGAGGAACACAAATACAGACAACTGTTTGGGTGCGAGTCAGGTGCCTTACCATTCAATTACTTGGGTATACCGATCCATCACCGTAAACTCTCCAATAAAGATTGGAAATGTATTGAAGAACGAACTCAAAAAAAACTAAGCTGCTGGAAGGGTAAGCTTATGTCATATGGAGGTCGGCTAGTCCTGATTAACTCAGTACTGACTAGTATGCCGATGTTCCTTCTGTCATTCTTCGAGGTTCCGAAAGGAGTTCGCAAGCGTCTTGATTTCTTTAGATCACACTTTTTTGGCAGTCGGATGAGGCCAAACGGAAATACCGTCTCGCGAGATGGGATATCATTTGCCGACCTAGAGACCAAGGGGGTCTCGGCATTGAAAACATAGAAATCAAGAACAAATGTCTTATGAGCAAATGGCTCTACAGACTAGAGACTGAGCTGGAGGGTATGTGGTCTCAAATCTTGCCTAATAAGTATCTGCATTCGAAAAGGCTAGCCCAGGTTACCATGAGACCGACTGATTCGCCGTTCTGGAAGGGACTTATGCGCATGAAGGACCTATTCTTTTGTAGGGTCAAATTCTTGGTTGGCAATGACATGTCAACAAGATTTTGGGAAGACGCATGGCTAGGAGATACGCCCTTGGCCATCCAATATCCTACACTCTATAATATTGTACAACGTAAGGAGGATTACGTGGGTACCGTCCTTCAAACAATTCCATTGAACATCCAATTCAGACGAGTGTTAGTTGGTGAGAGATGGACTGCCTGGATGCACCTGGTTCGGAGATTGATAGAAGTTCAACTCTCCGATCAACCGGATTCAATACAATGGAAATTAACTTCGAATGGGAGATTTACGGTGAAATCTTTTTATATGTATCTCATTAACTCGGGCCCCCTATCACGGTCGCTGCACATTTGGAAAGTTAAGATCACTTTGCGTATTAAACTTTTCATGTGGTTTGTTCACAAGCAAGTGATACTCACCAAGGACAACTTAATTAAGAGGCGATGGGTAGGTTCCTCGCGGTGCTGTTTTTGTGATCATGACGAAACAATACACCACTTATTTATTGAATGCCCACTTGCCAAGTTACTTTGGAGAACGATTCATATAGCTTTCTATCTATCTATCTATCTATCTATCTATCTATCTATCTATCTATCTATACCTATACTAATTACAGACTCCCTAAAAATTACCACGTTAATTAGAAATTATGAGCCATTAATCCGGTGGGACCGAATTATAACGGTTTAGATTAACCCACGTATTTTCCAGCTTAACAGATTATATCTTTGAAATTATATGTGAAAAAATAGCCATCTATGCCATCACGTTATTGAGAGGCATCTTTTTTTTACCGCTCAGAGTAATATCTACGCTTCAAACAAATACATGTTTCTTAGAAAAAATACTTCAAAGAAACGATCGCTGGCTAACACAATATAAGGAAGTCCACGCTTCTTTTTCTTGGAGGCCGGTGCAATCCCTGCCGTGAGAAACATGGCTTCTTAAAAAAAGAAAAGACTTTTTTATGCCTCTGGTCAAGTTATCTTTCTCAAAAATAAAAATAAATTCTCTCTGTTCCTTTCTTCTTTCTTCCCAAGGTAACACCAGGCCCCGATCTCTCCTTCCTCGAGCGGTCAAGCGCTTAACCAATTCATTGCCCCCTCGGTGAAGCACTTATCTCATTCATGGCCCTCTCCTTCGACCTAAGACGAATAAGTATCCTCTTCTTTTGCGTCCCTAGGTGGTTTCCAGTCATGTAGGATTTCGCTGCGCGTCTATCTCCTGCTAATTAACTTACCGGCTTCTCCTGCAAATTTTCAGGTTATTCCTGACTCGAATTATCAGGTACTCCTTGGTCTCCAAGATGAGAAAGAGCAGCAACGGTGGTCTGAGACTTCCATCTTATTATCTTTGTTGCTGGTGTGCAGATCTTGGACGCATGTCCATGTGGGACATGCGAGCACCGGTGGCTTCCGGCGCACGAAGAGCTGGAGCTGCTCATTAGATGAAAGCGACGGCATGGAGGCCACCTAAGAGACACCAGACTTCTAGATGAAAGAAGGTGATTCTGAACTTGCATGATGGTTTATTGCTAGCTTGATGCAAAAGATAATTTGATGTGTCCAGAACTAAAATTCCCCATACAGGATTGTTTTAAAATAACCAGCATCGGAAGTTTGCATTGCGATCGAGGACGAGGATATGGTGTATATGGTGCTGAAGAAAGATGACAGCGACACCATGGGGGCCACCTTAGAGACGCCAAATATCTAACTAAAGAACCTGATTTAGAACGTACATGTTGGCTGCTGGGTTGATGCTAATGTTAATTTGTTGTGTTTCCAGAATTAAAATTCACATACAGGAGTGTTGCGGTCGAGGACTAGGATATGGTGTACATGGTGCTGAAGAAAGCACAGAAAAAAGCATCTTGACGCAAGACATGGATAAGATGATGCCCATGAAAGGGGAAAGCCTGGAAGTAAAACATCATTGATTTCCCGTGGTTAATGTGAAGGCAGGTTTGGTTTCAGCAAGAGGTGGATTTAGAAGATAACAACAGGTAAACATCGCAAGGCATATGATACAGTGTGATGTGGTTGCTTGGAGATATATTTGTAAAATAATGTGCACGCATGCAGCTACCAGTAATAGGAGATTGAAAAAGAGTTAATATTAGACACTCAATTCAGGTAGCTGAAGGAAAATTGCAGAAGAAATTTCTGTAAGGCAGCAGCCCGATAGATTGTATAAACATACAGATGGACGCAGATGATGATGGACGGTATATCATGACAGATCCAGAATTAATTAAATGTGTGTTTTGCATTAAGTTTCCAGTTCTTGGCCTAACCAATCTTCTCTCTACTTTGTTTGAGTTATATGTGATCTGGACCAAAGAGTTGCTACAGGAGGGTTCACTTCTAACGAATCTTGACCAAAGTCATGGCTTCCAGGGCCAGCACAAGTACGTGCTTCTATTTTCCTATCCAACCAATCTTTTGACACCTGCATGGCTAGCTAAGGGAATATGGAGGCTTGACACCTAGGACAATCATGAATTCTGGCGACGGCAAAGGCTTGGAGTGAAAGCAAGGAGGAAAAGAGAAGGCAGAGGTCGTGATGAAAGAGTTCTAGATGTGGCGAGAGACTGTGGGAAAGAAAATCCAGCGAGGTAAAGGGCAAGAAGAGGGGATCAAGGGCCAACAGGTACGTGCGTGGCGATTGGCAAGAAACTATATCATGATGACAAGTGATGCCAAATTAAAATTTATGAATTTAATGTTGGGCAACCCTCAAGGTACGTAAGGCAAGACATATTAAGCGATACTTCTATTTAGAAAAACACATAAAGTTCTAAAGAACCTTAATAATACCTTTCAAACACCCATTCTTGAATATTGATGAAACATCATATACAAGACAACTTTTTGCAAGAGATGATTTTATAGGAGATATTCTTGAGAAGATTCAAATATCTATTTTAGCCTCTTATTTAGAGCATGGCTAGAGTAGTACCACTGTCTACACAATAGGACGTGTGAGTTACATGAATATAAGAACTTGGAACACATGTTTAGAGCATGTATTGAATTATTGGTTCATCCTTCTACATGTTTCTGCAAAAAAAAAAAAACATCTGCCTCTTCAATTGACCGAATTGTTTACACATTCTGTTCTTAAATGGTTCAATATGTTTCTGAAAAGGTTTCCAGTCGAAAGGATAACAAAATGAGAGTAACAGATAGTTCAAGTTGTTTCTGTATATTTCCAACATTATCCTTGATAAATGTTGGTACCATCTCCGATCCATTGTTGCCAACCATATAATACTGAACACGACGCCTTTCCTACTTATGCTCTTTTATGGCTGGCCTTGCTCTTTTTAGATCATGCAAATTTATAAAATGGCCCTATTTTTAGTTGTAGATTGTATATTACATATTTTTAGGGAGAATACGTAGCATTTTTTGTGGATAAACTTATGAAGTTAGAGAATGTTGTGTAACTTCCTCTTCCAACTAAATAATTTAGAATCAGTGATTAGCGCAAAATCAAATTTGCAATATTTAGGAAGAAAACCCAACTTTATGTAATTTTTTATATCGCATATATGCATGTGAATTTTTCAATTGTTAGTGTATATAACTACTAAATATGTGTAGAGGTCAACCTTTAGTTTGTTATGTGTTTTAGTTCTTTTATTTTATAGGAGGCAAGCCATAGCACAAAAAACTATTGTTGATTCTCCTACCATAGAAAATTGTATTACATGCTAGACCGTGCGAATGCACAGGTTGGCGACTAGTTAATATTAATCCTCCAGTTGATATTGCGTCTTTGTTTGGTACGTGGTTAGCTGGGGTGGAGCAGATTACTGCGGCTCGTATTCGGATTGGAATATGTGCACTATTATGGGCTATATGGAACTATAGGAATGATATGATTTTTAACAGACAACACACTTTAACTTTTTTGCAGGTTATCTTCAGAGCTACAACTTGGATCCGTACGTGGTCCTTACTCACTCCTATGGACTCCAGGGAGCCTTTGGTTACTGGGTGCAACCAATGGGAGATGGTAGCTCGGGTTATCTTCAACCGGTTCGGATGGCGCTCGCATAACAGGATAGGAGTCTAGAGAGCTTATCCTTTTTATCTTCATTGTGCCGGTTGACATGGTTCACATGTACTTTTCCTTTATTTTGGATATTCTATTCTGCTCCGTTTTGTGAGCTGTAAGACTTTTATGACGATTCTGGATTGTTAATAAGATGGCCGCATGCATCATCATGATGCAGAGGCCGGGGGTACGCCTCCATTTTCAAAAAAAATGTATAATTTAAAACATGACAAAAAATTGAGATTGCACAACAGATCGCACTTTTTCATTAGTTCTGTCTAGGGCACATTTAGATGTGCTCTACTTATTGCACATCTAAATGACTTAATCAGGCATATAAACAAAAAAGAAAAGAAAATAGAAAATACTCATACAAATCTCCACGTAAAGTGACATAGAACATAGATGTGCAATACTTATGTCGCATCTAGATGTGCTTTAACAAAATTGCTTTAATTTTTAAATTATCTATCCTTGATAGACATATTAGGGAAGATCAAATGTGACCTTTCTGGTTTTGACTACTTTAGCTTGCTTGCTAGGTGACTTGGAGTTCGGATTTCATGACCCATTTATTTTGTTCACTTGTTTCGTGGGGCATGTGTGTGCATGTGCACACGTGGAGGCTGTGCTACTCTCTTTGTTTCTTTTCTTTGCTTTGAGTGTACATGAGGGTCGTGCTTTTTGTTGAGTTTGCGTTATTGGGTTTGCAGTTAGCTGCTTCCCTTTTTTTTCTGTGACCCTCTGCATTCGGTTATGATATGATCCATTGGGTTCAACTTTTAGACCATATGAAAAGCAAGTGTCTCTTTTCACTTTATTTCAGAAATCACATACACAAATAAAGATAACATGCTTCAATTCTATGTAGTTCCATCCTTGCAGTTTTGTCTGTTTAAAAGATTTATTTGATGGGTACCCTATTTTTGTGTTTGGGGCGCTGAACTATGCCTCATTGTGATAACTTGCTCTAAGCTTTTCTATTTAGAAATAAAGATTAAAATGCCATATCTCCACGAGTAAAAGCTCAGAAAACTCGAGTGTTGTTCTCAGAAAGAAGAAAGAAGGGTCCTATATTGACGGCTGAGCCTTTCTTCGTATAGTTCTGTCATGGAGTTATAGTAGTTGAGTACTTGAAGAAGTTGTATATTTACTGGGTGATGCAGTGTGTATTGGAGGCAAACACGAAACCTAGTATTAGTTAACATGACCTACCCCATGACCCCATCATCAAATGCTATACACTGCAGTTCCGGCCAGTCTGCAATGTAGGACACGACACACCCCATACCACCCTTTTCTTTCTTTTTTCTTTCTTTTTCTTCTATCTCTTCATATCCACCAATCACGTGCAAGTGAACGGATATATGAGGAAGAAAATAAGAAGTGTCTACGTGAATGAACAAATAGGGGCTCAAAACGGACATGCCCGGTCACTGACCGGGCACGTCCGCGGGCGTTTAGGGGGTCTGATTTGGTAAGTTTGGTTGTAGATGCTCTAAGGGATGTGCTGGTTTTTAGAGAAATGGGAAAGAGATGCTTCTTTTTTAGGGAGTTTCTACACCGGTTATTATAGGGATAGAACAAAAATCGATGGGATATGAGGAGGGGGAGATCATACGAGATATCAAGGGGAGTCATGGGCGAATGACTGCCTTAAGGAGTAGAGATAATTGGAGGTATCATCCCTAAAGGCTAGTGCCCCCACAGGAGTTGCCGAATCTGAGGCGGGGGCGTACACCTTTTTCGGGTGCGTTTGCTGGCAGTGGGCCTGCGCCACGGACCTAACTCCGAGCAGAAGTTTTACATGGTCCTTCTGCCCAGGCTAGGTTGCCCCCCGGATGAGTTCCGGCATGGTGTTGCCTTGGGGTTGGGTTTATCGGCTCTCCCACCGGTCAGGCCAAGGTGGGAGCTTGCGGTTCAATTGGCGAGGCGTGTTCTTGTTGTTGTGTCGGGAAGGTCCATGGAGGTGGTGGACGGGGGCACGTGGCAACGTGATGACGACTATCAGATCAGTTCTTCAGGCCACAGATTGCTCAAAGATGGCTTGGGTGCTCTCTGTCATGGCGCCCCAATCTGGATCTGGGGATCTGACATCATCACACTTGTCCTGGAGTCCTCGTGGTGGCATGGAGGAGCTTCCAAGCTAACGCTCCACGCTTTGTCACCGACGGTGGCGACACCTGCAAGTGTCAGTTCTCTTCTTGAGGACGTAGTCATGGTGCTCACCATCGTGTTTGGGTTCCGAGTGAAAACCTTTGTCCGTTGTGGACTCGGCAGCGAGGACGCTTTGCACTATTATCCCCTCTAAGGCCGTTGTCGTGGAACGTAGGTGTACTAGGGCATAGCATGGCATCGTACTCAGATCTTTCCGTGTTGATTTTTGGTAGCATAGTTGCTTGCTTGGGTAGCATAGTTGCTTGCTTTCTATGTTCACCGATTATTCCAAAATCGACTAAGAATTCACAATATTGCCAAGTTTCCTTCCAAGGGTTTTGCCACGCATCTTTCCTTGGTTGCCCATAAGGTCATTAGTTAACAACAATCTGCTTTCATCAAGAGGCACTTTGTTCTGGATGGGTTCCTTAGCCTGAATGAAATCATTCATGATCTAAAAGTTAGAAACTGCAATGTTGTGGTGTTGAAGCTGGACTTTCAAAAGGCTTATGACTCGGTTAGTTGGTCCTTTCTTGGTGACGTCCTCCTGGCCAAGGGTTTGATGGCACATATGTTCACCGTATTATGCAGCTAGTTTGTGGTGGACACACTGCGGTCTCTATCAATGGTTCTGTGAGTCCTTTTTTCAAAAAATGGCCGGGACCTTCGCCAGGGTGATCCCATTTCACTCCTGCTATTTAACTTCGTGGCCAATGCTTTCTCCGGTATCTTGAACTTGGCGGTGGCCGCGGGGCATATCTTACCAGTTTCCTCTCACCTCGTTCCTTCTGGCGTGTCCCACCCGAAGTATGCTGATGATACTGTTATTTTGGTGGAAAACACAGATCGGTGCTTAGACAATCTAAAGTTCCTCCTGTTGTGTTTCGAGGAAATGTCCGGGCTTAAAATTAATTTATCTAAAAGCGAAGTCTTAGTCTTGGGTGCCCGATGATAACTCACAAGTATAGGAGATCAATTGTAGCCTCTTTCGATAAGTAAGAGTGTCGAACCCAACAAGGAGCCAAAGGCAGAACAAATATTGTTGGGGAACACAGTAATTTCAAAAAAATTCCTACGCACACGCAAGATCCATCTAGGTGATGCATAGCAATGATAGGGGAGAGTGTTGTCCACGTACCCTCGTAGACCGAAAGCGGAAGCATTATGACAACGCGGTTGATGTAGTCGTACGTCTTCACGATTCGACCGATCCTAGTACCGAAAGTACGGCACCTCCACGATCTGCACACGTTCAGCTTGCTGACGTCCCACGAACTGTAGATCCAGCTGAGGTCAAGGGAGAGTTTCGTCAGCACAACAGCGTGATGACGGTGATGATGAAGTTACCGATGCAGGGCTTCGCCTAAGCACTACAACGATATGACCGAGGTGGAAACCTGTGGAGGGGGGCACCGCACACGGCTAAAACCACTGTCAACTTGTGTCTTCTAGGGGTGCCCCTGGCCACGTATATAAAGGAGCAAGGGGAGGGGGCGGCGGCCTCATAGGGTGAGCCCCAAGGGGGGAATCCTACACCTACTAGGAGTAGGTTCCCCCTTTCCTAGTCAAACTAGGAGGGGAAGGAAAGAGGAGGAGGGGAGAAGGAAAGAGGGAGCCGGCTCCCAAAGCCCTAAACCAATTCGGTTTGGGCCTAGGGGGGGGGGCGTACCCCACACTTCCCTTGCTGCCCTCTATTTCCACTAAGGCCCATGAAGGCCCATTGACCCCCCGGGGGGTTCCGGTAACCCCCCGGCACTCCGGTAAATGCCCGAACTCACCCGGAACCATTCTGATGTCCAGACATAGCCTTCCAATATATCGATCTTTATGTCTCGACCATTTCGAGACTCCTCGTCATGTCCGTGATCACATCCGGGACTCCGAACAACCTTCGGTACATCAAAACACAATACCGATCGTCATCGAATGTTAAGCGTGCGGAACCTACGGGTTTGGGAACTATGTAGACATGACCGAGACACATCTCCGTTCAATAACCAATAGCGGAACTTGGATGTTTATATTGGCTCCCACATATTCTATGAAGATCTTTATCGGTAAAACCGCATAACAACATACGGTGTTCCCTTTGTCATCGGTATGTTACTTGCCCGAGATTCAATCATCGGTATCTCAATACCTAGTTCAATCTCTTTACCGGCAAGTCTCTGTACTCGTTCCTTAATGCATCATCCTACAACTAACTCATTAGTTACATTGCTTGCAAGGCTTATAGTGATGTGCATTATCGAGAGGGCCGAGAGATACCTCTCCGACAATCGGAGTGACAAATCCTAATCCCGATCTATGCCAACTCAACAAACACCATCGGAGACACCTGTAGAGCATCTTTATAATCACCCAGTTACGTTGTGACGTTTGATAGCACACAAAGTGTTCCTCCGGTATTCGGGAGTTGCATAATCTCATAGTCATAGGAACATGTATAAGTCATGAAGAAAGCAATAGCAACAAACTAAACGATCATGGTGCTAAGCTAACGGATGGGTCAAGTCAATCACATCATTCTCTAATGATGTGATCTTGTTACTCAAATCACAACATATGTCCATGGCTAGGAAACTTAACCATCTTTGATTCAACGAGCTAGTCAAGTAGAGGCATACTAGTGACACTCTGTTTGTCTATGTATTCACACATGTACTAAGTTTCTGGTTAATACAATTCTAGCATGAATGATAAACATTTATCATGATCTAAGGAAATATAAATAACAACTTTATTATTGCCTCTAGGGCATATTTCCTTCAGTCTCGCACTTGCACTAGAGTTAATAATCTAGCTCACATCACCATGTGATTTAACACCAATAGTTCACATCACCATGTGATTAAACACCCATAGTTCACATCACTATGTGATCAACACCCAAAGGGTTTACTAGAGTCAGTAATCTAGTTCACATCGCCATGTGATTAACACCCAAAGAGTACTAAGGTGTGATCATGTTTTTCTTGTGAGAGAAGTTTAGTCTACGGGTCTACAACATTCAGATCTGTCGTGGATTTGTCACGGCAGATGTCCTCATGAAAGGACTTAGTCGTGGAGCCATCGCAACGGGTTAACTTGAAGGGGTTAAAGCGGACACAAAGACACAAGGGTTTATACTAGTTCGGCCCCTTCGATGAAGGTAAAAGCCTACGTCTAGTTGTGATGGAATTGATGTGGTTTCGATGGCTAGGGAGCAAACAAGCTTCGCCTAGGCTCGAGTTGTTGTTGTCTCCCCTTGAACCGCCGCCGGGTCGTCCCCTTATATACACGGGTGACGCCCGTCGGTCCATAGAGTCCCACTCCGGTTCATACTCGTATCCCGGTTGGTCTCTCTCTATTCCTAACTTACAATACAAGTTTACATACCAAGATGGTTTACGGCTACAGGTTCTAAACCGACCACAGGCCTTGGGCCTTCATCTGCTTAATCACCTTTACACTACTAATGAAGTTAACCCGGCCCAGGTAGGCCGGTTCACGCCCAGTGGTAATATCCCCAACATTAGGCCCCAGATTGATTTGAACTGGTTCATGTCAATCCTTCACAAAAATCTTTGTCTTCAACATCTTCTGGTAATTTGGTAAACCGCCATGTCGTCATCATCTCTGGTTACTGTAAACCGGCATGATGTCATCATGAAGTTAACATTTATGACGCCTTCTTTTATTAATAGATCTGTGATACCCAAGGCAGCAGCTCCACTTCCGAATCTTGCGGCTCCTGGATTCGCGCGCCCGACATACGTCCTCTGCCTTATAAATAGGACCGAAGGGTCATTTCCTTTTCTCCCCTTCGTCTCTTTCTCTTCGTCTTCCTCGCGTCGCCAGCCTCGGAGCTCCGCCGCCGCTGTTGACCTCTGCACCGTCTTGGGCCGCTACATCAACCTGAACGCACCAGAGCACTGCGGTAGCCTTCCGCGTCTTCTTCAACTCAGGTAAGTCTTCTGTTCTTCTTAACATAGATCTACTCTAGGGTTTCATGTTCTTGCCGTGTTCATCACTTGCTCGTACTCGCACCTAGATTCCTGAACATATCTGTGAAACCTTGCTCTGACCAGCAGTAGCTTCTTAGCATCCGCCTGTAGTTCCACGCTCAAGTCCATAGATCTCATCTACATACCTGCCCATTGATTCACTTCCGTTCTGCTTTAATCTTCTGAATATTTTCTGTTTTTCTGAACTTGCTTCAGATCCATTGCTGCAATAAGACCTTGTGAAACCTGTTTCTGCATACTTAGCCATCCGCAACCTCAATTGCTTTCAATGTTTAGATCAGGCGGTTTAACTTAATATAGAAAAAGTTAATAAACCGGTAGATACCATTAGTCCCCTTGTTGAACCGCCAGAACTCTTTGGCCATATGATGCCACTTCATAAAAATCCGGTTTAAGTATACTGCTTCCGGTTTAGCCTTGTTCATACCAGCGCCTTCTTTTATCCAACATGTTCTTGAACCGGAATCACCTATTTCTTGTAGATCTCACCATGGCCAAACAAGTATATGAGTGCAACTGGGTTCCTTCTCGTGTCACAGAAACCCAGCTAGATGATTTAGTCTCGATCGGCGCTTTAGACAGCAAAGAGACTATCCACTGGAGGGTTCCTGGTAATGAATGTCCTCCCACACCTCAAGAGGGAGAAGTTGTGATCTTTGCGGATCACTTAGCCCGGGGCTTCAAACCGCCCGGCTCCAAATTTTACCGGGACGTACTAGCCAATTTTCAACTTCGCCCGCAAGATATTGGCCCCAATTCTGTTACCAACCTATGTCACTTCCAAGTGCTCTGTGAGGTGTACCTTCAAGAGAAACCCACCGTTGAATTGTTCAGAGACTGCTTCCACTTAAACCGCCGCACAGAATTCACTGACGGTCCCAATACCGAATTGGGCGGTATGGCAATTCAGAAAAGGAAAGAAATCACTTATCCCCATGCCAAACTACACAGTCACCCCAAGGAATGGAATGCAACATGGTTTTACTGCAAAGATACTTCCCCTGGTGATGAAAATCCTTTGCCTGGCTTTTGTCCGGAACGGCTCAGCAATACACACCCCTTCCCACAAAGGTTAAATGCCAAGGAGAGGAGTAAATACGCTCCGCAATTATCCATGCTCCGAGCCTTCATGGCCAACGGTTTAACTAGAGTTGATCTCGCACGCTGTTGGATATCATGGAGCATACTGCCTCTCAGCCGGCGCTCCGGTTTAATGTGCAAGTATACTGGTAGCATTGATGACCCACTCCGACACACCAACATTCAGCTCTCCGATGATGAAGTCACAGAGGCTGTGAAGAAAATGCTGAACGAACCGGAGCACCTCTGTGCTCAAACCGGCCTGGCCCCTTTCTGTGCTACCAACAAACTGCCAGCTGTAAGATTTTAATTGTACTTTTTACTGAACCTGTTATTGCTATCTCTGTCTGACATCAATTGCTGCTTAACCAGGGTGATAATCCGTTTTGGAGCAAGAAGATTCCACAAGACAAACCAGAGAAAACAGAACGGCCAACCCGGCTAAAAACCAAGGTTGTCAAGAAGCCTGCTAAGAAGAGGAAAACCACTGCTTCATCTGATCCGGCTGTTGATGATGATGTGGGTAACTCGGACCCTGAGGTAGAACTCGATTCACTAGGCTTACTTTTTACACGCCTTATTGATAATGATACTTGTCAGGATGACACTGAAGCCAGTAATGCTGATGTCGCTGAGGTAACTATTCTCTCTTCCGATTCAGATCCTTTGCCTTTGCCAAAATTTCGCCAGGCAAACCGGAAAATTAAATTTTCTCATCCTCTTGCTTACTTGGATCCCAAATTTCTTATGAAGACTCAGCAACATGAAGCTCTCCGCACAACCCGGCACAACGGCCAGGTAGTTACCTCCGCCGGTTTACCAAACAATCCGGTTCGAAAACGCCGCTCCGAGGTCTCTGACCTTTTTATTAATTTACCTCCTAAAGCGGGTTTCATCTGTCAACCTCTTAATCCGTCCGACTCCGATTATCAGGTTACTTCCCATTCTTACTCTGGTGAATCTTCAGCCACTCAGCTGCCACCACTGAAAACGGTTCTTGGGTAAGCTAGACTGAATATATGCTTCCGGTATACCATGTTATAACTTACGCTGTTCCTTGACTCTTTGTTTCTCTTTCAGGGCTAAACCTAAACCAAGCAAGAAAGCCCGCCTGAATAAAGCGGCCGAGGAAGACACTGCCCCTGAACAGGATAAAACACCAGATCTTGAAGCGTTCGTTCCTGAGGATATTCCCAATGATCCTCCTTTGCAAGATGATTCCATTATTGATAAAAGGCCTATCGATACCTCAGTCCCTGTTGATCAGCCTGCCAGCTCCGTCCGGATTGATAGATCCTGCAGCCCTTCAAAGCCTGCCGATAAACCGACCACGCCAACGCAAACCGGCGAGTCCAAGGATGATGACGTTGTAATTACCGGCGTAGGTCACTCTGAACCAGGGAATCCTATCACTTTAGCTAAGCATACTGTCAAAGAAGATTTCTCTGCCATGAACAAAGGCAAATGGGATGTTGATCTGGAAACATATGCTGCTTTGAGTGCCCGAGATCTTCATTCTGGTTACTTGAACCGGTTATACACTAGTCGTGACTGTGAAGCTGGCATGGTAAAGATGATGAGAGATAAATTTGAGGTAGCTTCCTTGTGCTTCTTCTTTCTTTAATTACTGCCACTGTACTAATCCTCCTAGCCCCCAAGGGCCGGTTTGTAACCTTCTTCAAACCGGGACTTGAATATAGTCCTCAATACTTTGAAATCCATCAATGTAGCCCGCAAGGGCCGGTTCAACTTAGTATAGTTAAACCGGGACTCCAATAAAGATTCTAACATCAGAACATAACTGAGCAAATAGCCATTAGCCCCCAAGTGCCAAGTTGAATACCTGTATTGAGCTTGGGACTTTGCGATTTAGTAATAGATGAAAATTGAAGGTGCATTAGCCCCCAAGTATCAAGCATATAACTTGTTATGTGGCTGGTACTTCAAATTCTTGTACCGTTTGCTTGAAACCAAGTACTGTCTTTATGCAGGCTGAAGTGCAGATCAAAGAGGACCGGATTACTGATCTGCAGGAAGCTTTAAAAACCCAGCAAGCTGAAACCGACAAGGCAAGGGAAGAATTAACCAGCGCTTTGAGTATCACAGAACAGCTGAAGGAGGGCTTCGAGAAGGAGCGGACTGACTGGGCCACTGAGAAGGCCAATTTAATAAAAAGAGCTGAAAACGCTGAAGCTGCTCTTAAACCGGTGGTAGATGAGCCGACCGCCGTAAAGCGGCAAGTACATTCCATGACCGCTGCTATCTTTGGTAAGTTCCTTTTGATTTCTTGGACAACTCTGGCCTTCTTATAATAAATCCGGTTTGTGATCTTTCCTGTATTGTTACAGGTACACGCATTGGTCACTTAGGGTCAGATGTTCGGAAGAAGTTGAAGGCTGCCTACACCTTAATTGAACAACTATATATCGGAGCACAACGGATCATCACCACTGCATCTCATAACAATCCGGCACCTTCCTTAATCCAAGACACTCTTAATAGGTTGTCAATGCTTCCTGCTCGGATTGAAGAACTAAAGAAATATGCTGTCGAACCGGAGCCATTAATGCCTTGATCCGGGCAAAAGCTTGGGTGCCGGATTTCGATCCTGTTGAAGCAGCTCAAGGCTATCCCAGCTTGAAGGAAGATGGCTCAGAGTTCAATGAAGATGAATTGAGGGCGATAAACCGTGCAGTACGCCCTCTGGCTTGTCAATTGGCTGAAGAGGCAGACTTGTCGCATTATCAAGCTCAGTACAATGACCAGAACAAATGAGTGCCTGCACCAACTCCTGAAGCGGAAAATCTTATTCCTCCAATCCGTAAGCATACCTACGCTCCTGATATTGAACCGTCTTCTCTGATCCATGAAGAGGCTGTCTTTCAAGCTTTAATGGGAATCGACTGGTCCACTGTTGATTTCCAGCCAATGGATAGAGATGAGGAAGCTGAAGCAGCGTGGGACGACCCACAACCATCAGACCGGTTTGATGAGCAAGCTTGAACCGGAAGCCGGTTTACATAACTGCTTTATTATGATCCGCCGGAACAACAATGATCTTATTTGGGCACCGCGTTGCCTTGTAATAGGATAGTCAATACTTCTGTCTCGAAATATGCCTTCGTGCATAAGTACTGATGCTCTTGCTTGAAATCCTTAATTATATTTCCTGCAAACAGAAAAATCTTGAACTGCGGTGGTGGTTATACCGCCAACCGGTTTATAACCTTTATATACATATATCAATGTATTAAAACATATAATCGAATATGTGATACAAAATACCTGCCATCGCTGGCATGAAGTTGGCTTAGCCAGGCTTGAAACGGAGTATTTATAAACCGTTACCATCAAAGGGGAGAAAACAACTCCCTTGTAAATCGTGCTGGGTCATTATGAGCCCCCCTGCTACTTCATGATGTTAACAGGAAAGTTAAACCGGGCATATTTCTCCGGAATACAAATGAACCGATTTCCGTCAGCTGAACCGGTAAAAAAGTGTTGTTGGTTCAAAGGAAACACAACAAAAAATTGAAGAATAGTCATAAAATAAATATGGCAGCAAAGGCAATGATAAAAACCGTTTGCAAAAACATGCTTTACTGAGCTGATCAGATGGTGTTACCACGGTCGGACAGGACCATGCCCCCAATAGGAGTGACAATGGTTCAAGTCAGCCAGGTCCCCAAATGAAACCGTGGCAATTATGCCGATCAAGAGGCGTGGCAATGGTTCGGGTTCGACCAAGCCCCCAAGTGATTTTGTGGCCTTAGGCCGATCAAGAGGCGTGACTGGTTCAGACTTGACCATGTCCCCAAGTGATCTGGTGGCTTTCGCCTATCAAAAGGTGTCGCGTTGGTTCGGACGCGACCAAGGCCCCAAGTGATATCACAAAACTAAAAGCAAATTTCAAGGGGTAAACCGGAGGCCGTTTTAAAACAGAACCACTCCATGTAACCACGCATGATATGAAAGGACAGAGACCCCGCTTTAGCTGAGGCTCCGGTTTTATTATTTCAATGATAATATATACACTGCCATAATATGTACATAGATAGAGCCGATGGCTCAAGTGTAGTAAGGCCGAAGATGAGCTATATTCCACGGCCTGTTGGTCTCCTCCTCTGATGTGCGTGAGTCTTTATGCTCTCGAATATCAATCAGATAGTACGACCCGTTGTGCAGATTCTTGCTGACCATGAAAGTTCCCTCCCAAGGTGGGGATAACTTGTGCATATCCGTCTGATCTTGGATGAGCCGAAGCACCAAATCTCCTTCTTGAAAAGTTCTGGTTTTGACCCGGCGACTGTGATAGCGACGAAGATCTTGTTGATAAATCGACGAGCGGGCAGTCGCTATGTCACGCTCCTCATCTAATAGGTCCAAAGCATCTTGCCATGCTGTCTCATTGTCCGCTTCAACATAAGCCGCCACACGAGGCGAATCGTGCCGGATATCACTAGGGAGAACCGCCTCTGCTCCGTAGACCATATAAAACGGTGTGTATCCTATGGATCGGTTGGGCGTAGTGTTGATACTCCATAGTACAGATGGTAGTTCTTCAACCCAACATCCCGGTGTTCTTTGCAATGGAACCATAAGCCGGGGTTTGATGCCTCGCAAGATCTCTTGATTAGCTCGTTCTGCCTGCCCATTGGACTGGGGGTGAGCCACTGATGATACGTCCATTCTGATGTGCTCATGTTCATAGAATTCCTTCATAGCACCCTTGGATAAATTGGTACCATTGTCAGTAATGATACTGTGTGGAAAGCCAAACCGGAAAATCACCTTTTTAATGAACTGAACCGCTGTAGCTGCATCACACTTGCCGACAGGCTCCGCTTCAACCCACTTGGTAAACTTGTCAACTGCCACCAAAAGGTGGGTTTTATTATCCTTGGACCTTTTAAAAGGTCCGACCATATCCAGCCCCAAAGTCGCAAACGGCCAAGTAATTGGAATCATCCTCAATTCTTGAGCCGGCACATGAGCACGCCTTGAAAATTTCTGACAGCCATCATGCCGTTTAACCAAGTCCTCCGCATCAGCATGAGCCGTCAACCAGTAAAACCCGTGATGAAACGCCTTAGCCACCAGAGACTTTGAACCGGTGTGGTGACCACAATCCCCTTCATGGGTTTTGCGTAAAATTTCACAACCTTCCTCAGGAGAAACGCAGCGTTGAAACGCCCCTGATACACTGCAATGATGCAATTCGCCATTGATAATTGTCATAGATTTGGATCGCCGGACTATCTGCCTGGCTAGAGTCTCATCCTCTGGCAACTCTCCCCGGTTCATGTACGCAAGATAGGGAACTGTCCAATCCGGTATAACATGCAGGGCTGCCACCAATTGAGCCTCTGGATCAGGAACAGCCAAATCCGCTTCACCTAGGAGCTTGACTGACGGATTGTGCAACACATCAAGATAGACATTAGGTGGGACCGGTTTACGCTGAGAGCCCAACCGGCTTAAAGCGTCCGCCGCTTCATTTTTTCGGCGATCCACGTGATCCACCTGATAACCCTTGAAGTGACCTGCAACAATATCCACCTCACGACGATATGCAGCCATGAGTGGGTCTTTAGAATCCCAAGTGCCAGACACCTGTTGAGCTACGAGGTCCGAGTCACCGAAGCACTTAAGCCGACTTAGATTCATCTCCTTAGCCCTCCGGAGACCATGGAGCAAGGCTTCATACTCAGCTGCATTATTAGTACAAGGGAACATTAAGTGGAGAACATAACAAAACTTATCACCTTGTGGGGAAGTTAACACGACTCCAGCTCCCGAGCCTTCCAATTGCCTGGATCCATCAAAATGGATAGTCCAATATGTGTGATCCGGTTTCTCCTCTGATGCTTGCAACTCGGTCCAATCATTGATGAAATCAACAAGTGCTTGAGACTTCACCGCCGTCCAGGGTACGTACTTCAATCCGTGCGGCCCAAGTTCTATAGCCCACTTGGCAATCCGGCCGGTCGCCTCCCGGTTCTGGATGATATCGCCCAAGGGAGTTGAACTGACCACTGTGATAGGGTGCCCTTGGAAATATCGCTTCAGCTTCCGGCTTGCCATGAAAACTTCATATACCAGCTTCTGCCAATGCGGATACCTTTGCTTGGATTCAATAAGCACCTCGCTGATATAGTAAACCGGCCGCTGAACCGGATATTCCTTGCCTGCCTCCTTGCGTTCTACCACAATAGCCATGCTAACTGCACGAGCATTGGCCGCTACATATAACAATAACGGCTCCTTGTCGACCGGAGCTGCAAGAACGGGCGGATTGGCTAATTGCCGCTTCAAGTCCTCTAACGCTTCATCATCAGCTGGACTCCAGACGAATTGATCTGTCTTTCTCAACATCTGGTACAAAGGGATGGCCTTCTCTCCGAGGCGGCTGATAAACCGGCTCAGTGCGGTGATCCGACCCGCCAAACGCTGAACATCGTTGATACACTTCGGTTTATCCAGGGAGGTGATAGCCGTAATCTTCTCCGGATTTGCCTCAATTCCTCTGTTGGACACAAGAAAGCCCAGCAACTTGCCTGCCGGAACACCAAAGACACATTTTGCAGGGTTAAGCATCATCTTATAAACCCGCAAGTTGTCAAAGGCTTCCTTTAAATCATCAACCAACATCTCCTTCTGCCTTGACTTGACTACAATATCATCCACATAGGCGTGCACATTGCGGCCGATCTGCTTATGCAGGCAATTCTGTACACACCGTTGATAAGTGGCTTGGGCGCTCTTGAGCCCAAAAGGCATAGATACATAGCAGAAGGCTCCAACGGGAGTAATAAACACCGTCTTCTCCTGGTCCTTAACCGCCATTTTGATCTGATGATACCCAAAATACGCATCCAAAAAACTCAAACGCTCACAACCCGCCGTGGCATCAATAATCTGGTCAATGCCGGGGAGGGCAAAAGGATCCGCTTGACAAGCCTTGTTGAGATCCGTATAATCCACACACATACGCCAAGTGCCATTTTTCTTAAGAACCAGCACCGGATTAGCAAGCCACTCTGGATGGAACACTTCAATGATAAAACCAGCTGCTAAGAGCCTGGCTACCTCCTCCCCAATAGCTTTGCGCCTCTCTTCGTTAAACCGGCGGAGAAATTGCTTTACCGGTTTATACTTAGGATCCACATTAAGAGTGTGCTCAGCGAGTTCCCTCGGTACACCTGGCATGTCAGAAGGCTTCCATGCAAAAATGTCCCGATTCTCACGGATGAACTCGATGAGCGCACTTTCCTATTTAGGGTCCAAGTTAGCACTAACAGTGAACTGCTTGGACGAATCGCCAGGTACGAAATCAACAAGCTTAGTCTCAGCCACTGATTTGAACTTCATATCTAAATCATGCTCCGTAGTTGGCTTCTTCAAAGGGGTTATGTCCGCCGGATCAACATTGTCCTTATAATATTTTAACTCCTCCGTGGCACAAACCGACTCCGCATAGGCCGCATCACCTTCCTCACATTCCAAAGCAACCTTGCGGCTCCCATGAACCGTTATTATCCCTTTGTGACCCGGCATCTTGAGCTGCAAATAGATATAACAAGGCCGTGCCATGAACTTGGCATAAGCCGGCCGCCCAAACAAGGCGTGATACGGGCTCCGGATCTTCACCACCTCAAAGGTTAGTGCCTCGGATTGGGAATCATGCTCGTCCCCAAAAGCCACCTCCAGGGCTATCTTACCAACAGGATATGCTGACTTGCCAGGCACCACACCATGGAACACCGTATTAGACGGTCTGAGATCCTTGTCTGTTAGCCCCATGCGGCGGAATGTCTCATAGTACAGGATGTTAATACTACTCCCTCCATCCATGAGTACCTTGGTGAATTTATAACCTCCCACCTGAGGGTCTACCACTAATGCCAACTGGCCTGGATTGTCAA